>NC_085029.1:10463470-10694800 GCF_963692335.1 Osmerus eperlanus | reverse complement strand
CTACTCCATGCCCCCTCCACACCCTCCTCCTCCACCTCCTCACCCCTTGCACATGGGCTCCGCCGTGGGAGGAGGCTGGTTGCACCACCCCCACCCAGAACTCTACTGCCCCCCTCCCCCTGCTCCTCTCACCCTGGCTCCCTGTAGGGACGGAAGCTCCAGCCCTGGAGGTCCAGGGAGGGAGGCCAGGGTGACTGGCCCCACATACGTGCCCTCTGTAGGGCCTCTCGCTCTCGGAGACCCAGCTGGCCCTGACTGCCGTGGGGCTGGGGGAGGGGGAGGTAAGGACTCTAAGGGAGCAGACAAAAGTGGAGGAGGTCGAGGAGGAGCAGGGGATGGCCCATCTGCTAACCAGCAGCTCCAGAACGGCAGCTGCCAGAGAAAGAACCAAAACCAGAATCTGCTTCAAAACCAGGTCCAGAACCAGACTTACCAGCAGCTTCAGGGCTATGGAAAGGCTGATAGACCACCTGACTGGAGCCACAACCACCAGGAGAACAACCACCCAAACCCCCAACCCCACCACCCTCACCCCGGCCCAGGGCCTCAGTCTGGGCCTCGCTCCTGCAGCCTGGAGACATCCTCCAGAGGAGATCTGGAGGTCATGGAGGTCTATCGACCCTCCCTGCCTCTAGATGCCCAGGGACCTCACCCTGTCGCTGGGCATGGAGCCTCCAGGACAAGCTCCTATGCCAGCACCCCTCCTTTCAAAGACTGTTACCACTCAGGTCCTTCTGAGGGTAAAGGGGTGGCATCAGGCAGTGGGGGGGCACAAAAGCAGGGGCAGAAGGTTGCCAGGATACGGCACCAACAGCACAGCAGCCATGGCTCTGGGTCAGAAGGCCCAGGGTCTGATAAAGGGAAGGAAGGGGGGAGGCAGGGTCAGGGGGGGGAAGGGGGGGTGGTTTTGGGGTACGGTCAGATGCCCCCTTCGAACCAGTCCTGGGTGGGACGGGGGCAGCAGGAGGAGCACAAGAAGATGCCCCACCACCCAGAGAGTTACAGTGAAGTGAGGGGGGACACCAAGACTCAGAATCCCCCCCAGGACCAACCCCAGCCCCACCCCTCTTCCCGCTCCTCCCCTCACCCCATGGGCGAGGGCAACGCAATGAAGAACCTGATGAACTACAGCTCCCAGCAGCCCTTGCTGTTACCTCAGCGGAGCCCATTTGGGGGCCTGGGCTGTCTGAAGCAGGGTGGGAACCGTATGGAGAGGGGGGAGCGAGGCGTCACTCCCCAGGATCCCCCCAAGCAGCCCCTTCCCCCACGCAGGGGTTCAGCCAGCGAAGGGGAGAGGGGGGAGAGAGGGGGGAGGGAGGCAGGGGAGGCACACGGGGAAGGGGAGGTGCGTCAGCCCCCAGTCGGTATAGCAGTGGCAGTAGCCAGACAGAGAGAGCCCCCTCAGCGCCCCCCGGACCCCCCTCCAGGACACAGCAGACAGGGCAGGGTGCTGCCCAGTGTGAAAGGTGAGAGGTGGTTTAATGTTTGTTTGGATTAGCTGTGAACATCAGTCACTTCTCTGAGTGTGTTTGATTTGCAGCACTGAGCACGGCTGAGAAACACGTTCATTTATGATTCATTAATAACATTTGTGTGGTGCTTGTTTTCGGTTCAATAAACTTTATTTTGCACAATTGTAATTCGAGAGCAACAGTATATAATTCTAATCTGTTTGGCATGTTGGCCAGGTTATAGAAAGCTGTGTTGCAAGGTTCTGGAATGCTGACAGGATTTGGAGGGTTGCCAAATATGCTGACATGATATCCCTCTTTGTGTGTCAGGTGTGTCTCGTTCAGTGTATCCGCTGGGCCGGGAGGCGGAGGAGCGGAAGAGAATGACAGAGGAACAGCTTAGCCTTCATCACCTGGACAGAGACCGGGAACTGCTCATCAGGTATGCTCACGTACAAACACCAACAGACCCACAGGAAGAACCTTCTTCTCTCTGTCCTTACAAGGCAAATTCACAGGAGCTTTAATCTTATATTTTCCTCTCCATTTCGCTCTCCGTCTCTCTCCCTCACTATAGGGTTTTGCCTCAATCAATGCCCCCCCCCCCCGCTCCCGCCCTTGCTCTCTTTCTAGCTGTCTCTCTGATGTGGTTTGTGTGATGAGGTTTGATGCATTAAGGAGCCTGAAGATCTGCTGCTCTGTCTGATGGGCAAAGCACCTGTCTCTCATTATCTGACATCAAGACAAGACAAGGACCCTCCTACCTTTCAGTTCCTTGTGATCGTTGATGATAATGGAGATGATGATGATGATGATGATGATGAGATGTCATTGTCCTTGGCAGGGAAAACAAGGAGAGGGTGGAATTTGCCAGGATACATCCCTCCAGCAGTTGCCATGGTGACCTGACTTCTCACCTCCTCGTTGCTGGGGGGGCCAGCCAATTAGGCGCCGACCCTACAGCGCATACCCATCCAGCCCACCACCATTGGATGCAGCGGACAGGAAGTCCCTCCCTCTGGATGGGTCATTCCTACGGTGAGGAGAATTAATTAACAAAGGATTAGTTGAGGATTGGTTGATCAGCCGTGTCTAAATGTCACTTCTGACAAATACTTTTGCTGTGTGTTTATTCTATAAAGGATAACACATATTCATTAGTAACTCATTAACTCTAAATGTTCATACTATCCACCTTATGATGCCAATTAGAAGACATGTAATATTGATTGGTCAGCCGACCAGTTGATCTGCTCATCGATTGGTTCCTGATCGATTGAGCCATGGTTTGCTGTGTCTCCAGGCCTGAGTCATGCAGCGCTGCACCAGAGTTTGGGCCCAGGGTTCGGCCAGGGTCTCCCCAGCCCCCTGCAGTCTGTGCTCCCCCTGGGACAGGACCCCAACACACCCTTGGTAGTGCTGCCCAGTGAGCCTGGGACACACCACCCCTTGGGTAAGACCTTTAGATGCACACACACACACACACACACACATATATGAAGAGATACACATGTACACTCATACACACCCTACTTTGCACATTGAACTTCCACACTGTCTGTCTGTCTGGTCTGTCTGTCTGTCTGTCTGTCTGTCTGTCTTCCTCATCCTGTGACTGGGGCTGTGTCACTTCTCTGGATCCATATGAGCACCATGTGTTTATCACAGTGAAATGGTGTCTTAAGTCCCTCCGTTACTGGCTTGTTAATAGTTTGACCAAATGGAGCAGCAGCTATCCAACCACAGCTGCTCAAACAATAGGATGTTCAAATAGTTGTCACGGGTGTGTTGGTGTGTGAGTGTGTGTTTATTAATGTCAGAGAGAAAAAGAGACATTCTCTGTCACTGTCGAGTGTGTGTGTGTGTCTCAAGTGAGTGTGTGTGCCCGCATGTGTGTCTGTGTTAACGCTGCTTTGCAAACAGGCTGTGAAATTTAATTATCTCCCTGCTCCCTTGCCTCGCTCCGTGGGAGTTCCTGCAGAGAGGGGAAGTGCATCCACTGAACCCTTCCCCAGGGAAACATTAGCCCACTCAGGCTAATCTCACAGAACAAAGGTTCCCAGCGACAAGGAAGCCAATGAGGGATGTGTGAGTGTGTGTGTTTTCTGTGTGTGTGTGGGTGTGGTGGTGTGTGTGTATGTGGAGGGGGGCACGGGCGTGCCTAACTTTGCATGTGTGTGTGTTCTTGGGGAGGGTGGGACTTGGAGGAAAAGTGTGTCTTGCACATAAAGACGGAGCCATGAGCAAGGGAGAGATAAAGAGAAGGAGAGAAGCCAGCGAGGGGTGTGGGGGAGAGATGGCTAAACATGGTGGGCTGGGCCTGATGGCTAAACATGGTGGGCTGGGCCTACAACCTCAAGGTTAAGGCCAAACTGTTCCGAAAAACACTGCGGCTTTGTTTGTGCATGATATTCAGAGTAAGAGTACTATTCTTGGTCAAAATATCCCTCTATATGTCTCTCTTTTTTCCCTCCTTCCATCCCTCCCTCTCCAGACGTCATGGATCAGTCTGGACTGTGGTCTTCGGTCTACGGAGGCCGAGGCCCCTCCCCTCACCTGCAGCATCACGCCGTGTACTCCCGCTCCCCGTTTCTACGGCAACAGGAGCTTTACGCCCTGCAGCATCAGCACCAACAGCAACGGGCAATTGAGCACATGCACCGTCACTCCCTCTCACAGGTAACACACACACACCTGACATCACACACACACCTGACATCACACACACACCTGACATCACACACACAGACAGTACGCATGAAGACACACACGTCTGAACCCAGCCCACACACAAGTGGGAAACGGATGCACACTACAGAAACACTTCACAATCTTCCCACCATGCAATTATGAAACTGTTTTGCACATTTGGATCAGTGAGGAAACACAGAGCACAAGTGAAATCCCAGTTGATATTCTCACTTCCTCTGGTTCTACATTGCTGCAACATTGCTGAGCCAGCCGTATCACTTACGTTTGGTTACAACAGGGTTTCAACACAAGCAGCTACGAGACTGAGTTTCTTAAGAACAGGAAAATACATTGCAGCCCAACGGTTTCAAGTCTGTTTTATGAGTGTGCCATCAGCCTTTCTTCTTCTGCTCTCTAACCTGTATTTTTCTCTTTCTTCGTCTCCCCTTTGATCTCTTTCATCTCTCCATTTATACCCCCCCCCACCCCTCCATCCACAGAGAAAGACAGAAGACCACCCCGTGATGGTGGACAACTCTCCTCACGAGTCCTCGCGGTCCTCCCGTGGCACCAAACCTTTCTCCCACACCCCTCCCCCCAAGACCTCAGTCTCCCCGGGGGGCTGTCCCAGCAGCCGCCAGTCGCCCTGCTACCACTCCCCGTCCAGGAGGCCACACCCCCAGAACCCTCTAAACCCCGCCCCCAGCCCTGCGGCCGCAGCTCCCCGTTCCCCGGCGCTCAGTCCCGCCCCCTCGCACCTGTTGAAGGGGCAGGAGCGAGGGGAGAGGGGGGAGGGGCAACCGCCTCAAGACTACCCACAATCCCTAGAACCAGGTAAGATTGGACTTACATTTTTTTACTTATCTGTTTTATAATTTTTGTTTTTTTTGGGTTGGTTTAGGTGCACTTCAATGGGCAAATGTTAAGTGACATTACTTGTAAAAAGGGCTATACAGACACCATTTTAATTGATTTCATAACCCTGGAGTATCGAATGTGGATGAAAAATGTTGACGCATAGAGCGAGAGACTGAAAGAGAGAGGGAGAGAAACAGCCAGAGAGAGAGAGAGAGGGAGAGAGAGGGGTGGGAAGAGGAAGACCGAGAGAGAGGCGACAGAGACAGACGAAGACGAGGAGAGGTTTTCTTATCCCCGCTCTGCAGTGGAGGAGAGAGCAACATTCAAACATGTCATCAGTTCCCAAGGTTGGGGCCCGTACCAGTCTCCACACGGAGATAGAGAAAGACAGATCCACAGTGAGAGGCGGAGAGAGGGAGACAGAGATAGAGGAGAGAGACACATGGACAGGGGGGCAGAGTAGCGAGCAGAAGGGAAGAAAGGAAAAGCGTGTGAGCGGGTGCATGGGTAAAGAAGAGAGAGGGGGTAAGGATAAGGGGAGAAGAAGAAGAGAAGGGAAAAAGGGAGATACTGCCACAGAGATAAAGAAGCTTTGGTCTTTGATGCATGTTTCACTTTGATTTGGAAGAAAGCATTTGAAGCAGAGACAGACCCTTACTTAGTCGGTGTGTCCTTGAGTGTGTGTGCGAGTATGTGTGTGTGTGTGTGTGTGTGTGTGTGGGGGGGGGAATCAGGAACAGGAGACAGTGAGGGAGGTAACTCTTAAGGTCAGAGAGATTATGGACTCTTTATTTCTCACAGAATGATAGTGCATGTGTGTGTGTTTGTGTGTTTGTGTGTGCATGCAAACATTCTCTAGCATGTGGGGGAGGTCAGTCAGGCCCCCTTATCCTTCAGGGGTCCTTGAAAGGCAGCTGGCGGAAGGATATGCATTCATCTGGCGGTGTTGTCAGGGAGGCGGAGGGATACCATCAATAACACAGCTCTGGGGTGACAGAGCCGGCATTGCAATCACAGCCAGACAGCACTGTGTCATCAATATCCTACCTAGGCCTGCACACACTGGTATATACAGTACATACAGTATATTGCCCTCGCCCACACTTACGCACACACACCCAGACACTGCTATTTCTGCTGTACTGCTCGGTTTACACCACAACTGACCAATCACCATTACTCTTCTGTACCTAAATGAGGACAAGGAACAAGGAAGGAAACTATGATTGATTGTTTGACTTATTGGTTGATTAATTGTTTGGGCTGTTGATTTGTTGATGGATTATTTAACTTTTTCCCCCTTATTCCAGACCTGCCGCCGGTGTACACTTACCCTCCGATCACCGTGGGTTACAAGGCTGGCCCCTCCCCCCAGGAGGCCCAATTAGCTGGGCATGTCATCATGGAGGCGGAGCCAGCCGAGCCAGGTCACAAGTCCCACCCACTCGGTCGCCCAATCCGGGGTGTTTCTCAAGCGGAGGATGAGAAGGAGGAAGAGAAAGAATGTGAAGCTGCGGAGTCCAGAGAACAAATCAAAGGAGAGCATGAAGGAAAGAGAGCAGAGATGAGAGGTTTGACACCCGAGACTCCGGAGTCCTCCAGTGACACCAAGCCCCCGACAACAACAGTATCATGCCCCTCCCCGACCCCAGCCCTTTCACCATCCAAAACCCCTGTCCCTGCTCCAGCCTCCCCCCAAGACCTACACCAGGCCCAGGACACGGAGCCCCCTAGGGGCTGTCTGGACCGGCTATCCCACATGGAGGACACACAGCCAGGCCAGACGCAGAAGGAGGAGGACCGAAAGGAGGAGAGGGAGACGGGTGAACAGAGGGAGTCCCCCCCCTCTGAATGTACTGTCTCTGTGCCTCTGGAGCTGATAGGAGAGGAGGGGGAGAAACAGGAGGAGGAGAAAGACAATGAGGAGGAGGAGGAGGAGAAGGGAAACCCCGCAGAAGGATGTGTGGATTTGATATCCCCCCCATCACCTGCCTCCCCCGGCCCCCCGCCTGCGGCCCCCGACACAGCGGCCCAGCTTCAGGGAGCCTGCATCTGGAGCCTGGAGCTCCTGATCGCCGCTGCCCTGTGCGCCACCAGAGATGCCCGCTACCCCCCAGCGCCTCCCACCTCCACCCCTCTCCAGCCCTCCACCCCGGCCCCTCACCTGGGCATGGAGATCCTGGGGGAGCTGGCCGATTTGGAGATACAGCAGAGGAACCGGGACAAAGAGAGGGAAGCGGGAGGTGAGTGTGTCCAAAAAAAAAACTTCAGACAGGCCGACACACACACACAGACACATCCCTGCTGACCGTCAAGCTTCCTTCCTCACTCTCTCCTGTTTTCATGTGAAGATGAGATGAAACTCTGGGAGGGGGGAGGGAAGGAGAGAGAGAAGAGGGGCTGTGAAGGGGAGGGGGATTTGTATAGGCAGGGAGTTGTATATTCAGACAGATGAATGCGCAAAGAGATACACACACGCACACGCACACACACCCAAACACACACACACACATGTGCACACACACGCAGTCTCACTCATCACTCCCCCAGGCTCTAGAGTGTTGCTTTGCTAATTAGTCTCTTTCGTTTAAAACACTTCTTCTTTAAATGTTCCTCTTTTCCACGCATCCCTCTGAGAGTGTGTTTATTTATGCCCGTGTGTGTGTGTGTGTGTGTGTGAATTTGTTTGTGTGTGTGTGTGTGTAAGCTGGTAAGTAATCCCAGATGAGTCTTTGTTCCCCTCCGTCAGTGTCTGTGTGTCTCTCCACCACACAGCCTCTGCTCTCCTCCTTTTGTCTGCCTCTCTCTTCCCTCGCTCCACTCTTCCCTCGCTCCTCTCCCAGAGATGTAATCTGCTGTGTAAATCCTGCTCTAGCAAGCCGCGCTGACGGAATTAATAAGTGTAAAAATCATAAGACGCTGAGCAGCTGTGTGTGTGTAAGCGTGTGTGTGTACGCGTGTGCGTGTGTGTACGTGTGTGCGTGTGGTACGCAATCCTAATGGGTGTGAAATGGATAAGGCCTGTTATGACAGAAAAGATATACTGTGGTCAGTAAATTATATCTATTGACCCAGCCCCCCCCCCCCCCCCCAACAAAGAAAAAAGGAACACACACTCACCCTCTTCTGTATATTCAGCTGTAGGAAAACAAGAACCTTTAGTTGGTATTTTAGTATGTCTATTTTGCTAACACTCTATGTCTGAAAACCCCATCCTGAGCGGTCCCTTGTTGGCGTGTTGTGTTTAATTAACAGTAAATTCATCTGTGGATGAGTAGGCAGTCACAGCTTCCTATCAATCCAGCAGCGTTTCGTTCTACTTTGAGGTGTGTGAAAGGCATCTCCAGTTTAGTTTAGCCTTCATTTGTGCCTAATCAATCGGACTAGAATTATTGGAGTTATTAAATTGTATCAGTGTTGCACGTACTTAACCACATTGCTATCGTATTGCGATACTGTGTATTGTGACCTTTGTATGGTAATATCATGTGTGTGCCTGGGTGTGTGGTTGTGAAAGGAAGGGATCTATTGATTGTGGCCATCCTCAGGGATGCTATACTAGGCATGGTGATGTCAGTGGTGATGTCACCCAACCAGGGTAACCAGACCCCCTCATTGGTCCAGAGGTCTGATAGACGAGACGCCACTGACCTCTACAAATGAGGATAACTCTCTTTCACTCTCTCTCACTGTCTATCTATTTCTCAAATCCGGAATTATACATTTATTTTGTTCATTTGATTAACCCCAAGCTTACTTTTGTTTTACCTCAATGCTTGTTCAACCTGTATGCCGTCCCCTAACTTTTGATTTGTCTGTCAAACACACACACAGACACACACACACTTACACTCAGAGGTTTTAATAATGTCAGTGTGTAGGCCTTTCAGCTCCAGTGCCAGTGTCTCAAAGGTGCTGTCGTAAAACCAGACACCACTTACTGACACGGCAGACACATACGCCCCTCTCTCCTCACTCCTTCTCTCTCTCCTTTTATCTCCTTCCATATCTCTCTCTTTCCCCCTCTCTCTCTCTCTCTTGCCTTTTCTCTCTCTCTCTCGCTCTTTCTCTCTATGCCCTAAAACCCGCATGTCTCAGTACCTCCCCCTTCTCATCTCTTTTCACTGTGTGTGCGCGTGTGTCTCTGTGTGTGCGCGTGTGTCTCTGTGTGTGCATGTGTCTGTGTGTGTGTGTGTGTGTGTGTTTCTCCTCTCCCTGTAGGGGAAATTGGATTGTGTCCATGTCCGTAATGAGGAGATGTAGAAGAATAAATAGATAGCTCAATAAACACTTTGCCTCTTATTGCTTCTCCTCCCCTTTCCCTCCATCCCTCCCTCTCTCTCACTTTGTCTCAAACACTTTCCCTCCCTTCCTTCTCTCTCTCTCACACACAAGCTGTCCAACCGTGTCTGCGCAGCTCAGCAAAAACAGCCTCTCTCTGTGTGTGTGTGTGTGTGTGTGTGTGCGTGTGTTTGTGTGTGTGTTTCATGAATATTCTGTCTGATCTGCTGGCTTGGTTGCGACAATGACAGAGTTAATGACAGTGATAGATGTAGAGACAGTGCTCTCCCTCTCTCTCCCGTCCACTCAACTGATGAGATATTGTGTGTGTGTGTGTGTGTGTTTGTGAGGAGAATTTGTCTCCAGCCCTAAATTTGAATCCACTCCATCAATTTACTTGACAAAACAAAGAATAAATCCCTAAACTCTCTCTCTCCCTCTCTCTCTCACAGGAGAGGATGTGTTGACCTTTGACCTGCAGAGCCTTGCCACCCTAGCGGTTGCTCGGGCCCTGGAGCTAGGGGGTGGGTCCACACCATCAGGGGAGGGACAACAGTGTCCAATCAGGAAGAGACTCAACCTGCGCAGGAAATGCAGCTGGACACCCCGCCCTGAGCCGGTAAACACATACACACAAACACACACACACACACACAAACACACACACAAACACACATACATGAAACAGCTTTCACGCAAAATGCACAGCGTTAATCTGAACTGCAGCATGAAAGAGTCTTCAATGTGAAATAATGTTGTCATACGTTCTGTTGGGTAGGTGTGTCCAGTGAAGGCTGCCATGGAGACGATAGGAGGGGAAGAGCTAGCCATGCGGGTCCAGCTAGCTGAGATACAGCGACGCTACAAAGAGAAGCAGAGAGAGCTGGCCAAGCTGCAGAGAAAACACGACCACCAGTCAGTAACACACACACACACACACAGAACACAAGACACACAGACAAAACCGACTTCCACGCAAACATGCACGTGTGTGTGTTGTAACCTCTCCTTCTTCTCATCAGGAAGGAGGAGACGTCTCGTAGTCCTGCCCGGCGGGGGCCTGGTCGTCCTCGGAAACGCAAGTCTACCCCCGGTCCCTCAGCCCCAGACGACTCAAAGAGACTTAGGTGTGTGTGGGTGTGTGTGTGTATACATGTTTGTGCGTCACAGGCCTGGAATTTGTCAGTGTTAATTTCAACATTCTTTATGCTCTTGCTGAGTGGGCACTGATAGGAGAGACATTATACAAACTCACTCACTCACACACTCACTCACTCACTCACTCACTCACACACAAACGCACATGCACACACACACGCACCATGAGGGTATCTGTCCCATGTTGTAAACCTGGAATGTTTCTAATTGAGAGGACTTAATAGATTAATCAGGCCAGATGAGGCTCTCATTAATCATCATTAATCACATTTAATCATATTTATCACTTCCATTGATTATGTCCTGACTCTGTCTAACCCCGGACCAGATTAATATAGCTGGACAAAGTCCCCATGTAAAGTTATCACAGTGATGAATGACTTACCACCCCCCGCCCTACACACACACTCATATCCCTAACGACTTGTACACACACACACACACACACACACACACACACACACATACACATGCATACATACACACACATACATACACACACATACACGCATACAGCTAACACCCATCGTCCCTCATACACTTTACACACACACACACACACACTGATGTATGCAGGCACACACACACACACGCAGCCAGTGTTCAGTCCACCCAGTGATAAATGTGTTAAGTCTGTCAGTGCTCCACCTCTCCTAGTGTGCCTTGCTAAACTGATTAAAGAAACTCAAGGTTTATCACGGTTACTACGGTGATTAAACCACGCTAATGAAAACGACAACACAGACAGGCGTATGCAATCACATACACACACCCATACACACACACACACACTCTTTCTCTCTCTCAACAGACATACTACACAGTGACATTCTACAAAGAAAATACACACACACACACACACACCAGACCCCGGCACACCCTGTATGTGTTTAATTAGTTAAGCTGTCTGGTACGTGACTGAACACCTTTTTCTTTAGTTATTATGAAGTATCTGATCATGGATTCATCCTTGAGATGGAGAGAGGAAGGCAGGAAGGAAGCAAAGAAGAACAGGAATTGTGTGAATAATGAGAAACAGAGAGAGAAAGAAACATCTCACACCCACCCACACACACAAACACACATACACACACACAAGCACACACAGTCCTCTTAGTAAAGATGTGACATGGGTCTAAAATCGTGGCTTAGTGGCTCTGTAAAGGTTGAAAGGTCAGGGATCAGCCGAGGAGGTCGGGAGGAGCTGGGGGAGGGGCGGGGCAAGAGGTTAGGGATTGTGGGTGTGGGGGTGAATGGACTGTAGGGAAGAGGTAGAGAGTTGGGTGAGGGGAGCAAGGGTGTGAGGTCTGTCCGTGTGTGGAGGGGTGTTCGGCTGGTTTGTCTGATGAGGAGGTGAGGATGCCGGCAGAGCAGAGGTCTTCCTTCTCCGACGTGAATGTGGGACCTTCTACTGCTATTGGTTCTTTACCTCCCACGGTGTCCAATTACAACACACACACACACACTCTCTCTCTTTCTCTTTCCACGCACTCCTTCACTCTTCTGTTCATTGTTTTGTCCGATTCCTTTCTTTCTTCTACTCCTCCCGCTTGATCAGTGCATCCTTCCCCTCGCTATCCTCTCCTCTCTCCCTCCTCTCCCCCCCCACCTTCGTTTCATCCACTCCCCCCTCCTCTCCTTTGTGCCAGACACTCCTCTCTGGGCATATAGTATTCACCTGCATCAGACACCAGCTGCTCTCAGCATGTGTGTGTGTGTGTGCGCGCATGAAAGAGAAGAGCAGAGAGGGAAAGATGTGGGGCTATAGAAGGAGGGATGGAGGGAGCAGAGAGGGAGAAGGAGAGTTGTTCAATAGAGGTTAGTGTTTATTGATCCAACCCTGGAGCTCAGGTTAGTGGACAGATGCCCCTGAGAGTGTTCCCTCTCTCTCTCTCTCTCTCTCTCACTCTCTCTCTCTCTCTCTCTCTCTCTCTCTCTCCATCTCTCTCTATCTCTCTCTCTCTCTCTCTCTCTCTCTCTCTCTCTTCTCCCCTTTCTAGCTTCTCTTCTATTTTTTCTTTTCTGTTTCTCTTTTTTATAATTCATTTTTCTTCTCTTTCCCCCCCTCTTTCTCTTGTTGTTGTCTCACTTCCCCCTCTCTCTCCCCCTCTCTTTCTTTCTCCCCCCCTCTCTCTCCCCTCCTCACTCATATTCTTTCCTTGCTCTCGTCTACTCAATCTCTTAAGATCTCCTTCCCCTCCTCCCAAGGTGTTTCTGCAGAACTGTCTCTGTGTCTTCCGTCAGAGTGTACAGGAGGGAAATCCCGCCTCTCAAAAGAGAGAGAGAGGGAGGGAGGGAGGGAGGCAGGCAGGCAGAAAGAGAAAAATTAGGAGGGTTATACAATGTCCCCCTTCCTTCTTATTCTTTTCTCTCTCTCCCTCCCTTCCTGTATTTTAGGATTGCACTTGAGGATGGAGTGGGTGTGGCCAAGCAGAGGAAGAGGCTGACCAATCAGGTGTTCAGTGGTCTAAAGGCAAGGCGGCGTGGTCGCCCAAGCGCCCTGAGCTCCAGGCTGGTCCGGAGGGTCACCCAGCTGAAACAGAAGGCTGTGGCCCAGAGAGGTTCACCATCAGCGGGCATGCTGCGCCGCAGGGGTGCCCCTAGGGCTGGAGCCCGCTCAGAGAATCACATGCACGGAAGACAGAGTGTCACTGGTGAGAACACATATGAAGCCTTGAACATATGCACACACACATATGCACACACAAGCACAAACACACACACACTTATACACCACTCCAAACCTTTCAGCCGATCCAGCATCAGGCACCCAGCAGGACTGGACAGCCAATCAGGACATGAGGAGGAGAAGGGGGCGGAGGCCAAAGGTTCAGATGGGGGGAGCTCCGACCAGAGTGCTCCAAAGAGGGGGCGCGGTGTCTGAGAAGCTGGACGCGAACGAGGGAAAGAGCAACAGCGAGAGCTCTGCACAGGGTGAGTGTGTGTGTCTGTGTGTGAGTGTGTGTGTGTGTGTGTACATGGTGCACACGAAGTGGCTTACAGTATTCGACCGGGGTTTTATTGGAACAGCTGAGATGAAGACGAAGGTCGAGATTGAGATGACAGCGTGCGTCACGCCGTCGGTCGGTCCGCGTGCGTCCGTGTGTGTGCATGTGCGTGCTGACACGTGTGTGCCTGTGTGTTTGCCGTGCGTGTGTGCGAGCGTGCTTGTGACGCGTGAGCGCTGTGAGAGTGAGACATCTCCCCGTCCCTGTGGGCTCCCCTCTCACTTTCCCCGCTCGTCTGTCACGCCGTTAAAAAACGTTAACAACTCGCCACAGGCATGCGGCCCCCGAACCCACGCCGTAACGTGAGACCCGCTTGCACCTCTTTTAGAATGTCACACCCGTGTCCCCTACAACCACCCCAAAATCCCCTACGCCCCCCCCCCCCCGCCCTCTCCACACCGCCCAACCTCGATAGCCCCCCCAGACAGAACTGTAATGAACACATTCAACTCACTCACAACTTAGCTGTCCCTGATTTCAAAGACTTTCGTTGGCCGTTATGTGTGTGAGTGCATGTGTCAGTCTGGAGTGTCACTGCCTTTTCCTGTGGGTGTTTGTGTGTGTGTGTCTGTGTGTGTGTGTCTATGTGCCCAAGCAAGTGAGTGAAAGTGTTGACGAGAGCACCATGTAAGTGACAAGTGTGTCAGCGACGTGTCGACACCCGACCCCTCAGTCAGCCACACACAGCTGCCAATAAAGATCAGCGTGTGTGTGTGTGTGTGTTCATGTGACATTTGTTTCCCCAAACTGCACCAAGGGGACCAGACCTTGTTTACTGGGGATGATTCACAGTTAGCCCAGATTAACCCTGAGACAATGCTAGCTATGTGTGAAGCCCACACAGGTGAACACCTTGGATCTAGATTGATATTCTGCTACAGTTTGTTCTCTGTCTCCATCAGATCAATGTTCAGACACTGAAATCCTTCATGTTTCAGCACATGCGTGGTAACTTGTGGTAGCATGTGACTAGAAACAGAGAGAGGAAGAGAGAGAGAGAGAGAGAGAGAGAGAGAGAGAGAGAGAGAGAGAGAGAGAGAGAGAGAGAGAGAGAGAGAGAGAGAGAGAGAGAGAGAGAGAGTCTTTGTGTGAGTGATCGCTAAGCTACTGCAGATGTCAATACCTTGTCAATACCGTCAGATGAAGCACAGATCTGGTAGAAAGGTTCAGATAGTTTCGGATGTATCACATCGATCACTGATCGCTTCCACAGAGGAGGAAGAGGAGGAGGACGGCAGCTACGACAGCGAAGTCGGCGCTGGTGACATCAAGAGGACTTCATCATCCTCCAAAGACTGGCCTCCAACCTCGGTCGCCATTGGTGTTTATGTGCCTTCACCCACAAAACTGCAAGCCATTCAGAAAGCCAGAAGCAAGAGATCTGGATTTCAAGGTGAGAAATAATGGAACTTCCGGGACATGTTAGAGAAGATTCTACTCTGTTTCCAGTTTGTCATTGAAACTGTGTTCCTGTCCCAGGCATTGTGAGCATGCCCAGTTCAGACCTAAGGAGGAGGTCCCCCTATGAGCCTAGGCCCGGTGCTAAAGTGAGACGACACCCAGACCTCCAGGACCTCCAAGGGACCAGGAGAGCCTCTGTATCCAGCTGGGTGGCCCCTCTGGCAGGCTGCAGTCTCACTGACAGCAGGGGTCACCATGGATCTCTGACATCAGCCAACAGAATTAACAAGGAATCAATGAAGAGGGGCGCCAGATTTCAAGGCATTCTGGGAAAGGTGAGGATTTTGGGAGGTCAAAAGTTGGAGGGCAGAAAGCAGGATGATAGGAACATGTTCTGTGATTGGTTGTCCTGTCGGCTGTCACAGAGTTCCCTCTCAGAAGAGATGACTAAATTCAAGGGTCGTGTCTGCTTGGATAAGGGGTGATTGAAATGTGCACATGTTTACATGGTACCTATGTGTGTATGCCGTGCACTATTATTACTGTTAGTCATTTTGGACCTGCGTGTGTGTGTGCAGAGGAGAGCCTGCTGGTTAGAGACTGATGCCCTGAGAAAAGAGACCTCCAGAGGCAGGAGAAGCAGGGGCAAGCAGGTGAGGGGGGCAGGAGGGAAGTGAGGGGCAGGGGGGGAGGGGCAGGAGGAGCAGGAGGGCCAGCTGAGGGGCAGGTGAAGGGCAGGAGGGAGGTGAGGTGGGGTAGAAGAGAGAGGAAAGGAGTTAATGAAGATTAGAGCGATCCCACTCCTTCGCCCCGGAAGCTATGAACCTGTAAGCACCAGGATGCCGGTCTTCTCAACCTAACCATGGGCTGAGCACCTGGCATCTGTTGGCTGATTCATGCTTCCTCTCTGTGTCAAAGGATACAATGATACTAGCTGAAACTCGTCCTGAGAGAATGTCGTAAACACACACGCACATGACCATACAACCTAGGAGAAAGACACTCGCACGCACACACACCCGTACCATCTTAGTGGTTTGAGTAATCTTCTGTAGCCTCTGGTGACGAAACTTCTGTCACTAAAATATATGATCTCTATCTATGGAAAACTCCCTAGATAAACACACACACCATTCTTCCTGGTGTTTCGTTAGAAAGGCAAAATACAGGCAGAAACCTGTAGAACTAGCTAACTTTAATGGTCTGACAACTCATCAGTCATCATTAGATAAACTGGCTTAGACAGGAATGGACCAGGGCCTTGTGTGTATGTGTGTGTGTGTGTATGTGTGTGTGTGTGTATCTATGGAGTTTTCCACAGATACGGACCAAATATAACCAAATGACATAAGTTTTAAGTGTGTGTTTATCTTGTGAATCTTTCCTTCTGTGGGATAAAAAAAACCTAGTGTGTTAATCTCAACTAAATGGGTATATACAAATACTTCCTGTTTCCTGTCCAGACCAAGGGGCATGCGGTGAGTCGCCTGCTCGAGAGCTTCGCCGCTGACGAAGGCTTCCGATTGGATGAAGAGAGCAGCTTCTCTGAGGGAGAGGAGGAGGAACTAGATCATGCACTTCAAATGCACCGAGTACCAGGTAAAAGAGCACACCCACACACACACTAACACACATCATGTTTATGTGTCTATAACCACCCCCCCACCCCCCTCCCATCTCTCCCCAGCCGTGCCAAACTGTGTCCTGAGCAGAGAGATGCTGGTAGATGGTCTGAAGGTGCTCATCTCAAAGGAGGATGAGCTGCTGTATGCTGCTGTGGTCCACACCTTGGACCTACCGGACATGTAAGTGTGTGTTTGTGCGCGTCTGTGCGTGTACTCCATCTCCCCCTCAAGATGTTTAACCCCGAGGCCCCCTCTCTGATCCAGATTCAGTGTAGTTATTGATGGGGAGAGAGGAAACAGACCCAGGATCTACTCTCTGGAACAACTCCTGCAGGAAGCTGTGAGTCTCCCTCCCTCTCTCTCTCTCTCTCTCTCTCTCTCTCTCTCTCTCTCTCTCTCTCTCTCTCTCTCTCTCTCTCTCTCTCTCTCTCTCTCTCTCTCTCTCTCTCTCTCTCTCTCTGTGTGGCAGTATGTGACCGGTCCTGAACTCACTGTGTGTTGTGTGTTGTCCAGGTGCTAGACGTGCGCCCTCAGACTGAGGTGATCCTGACTGCAGGGACGCGTGTCTGTGCCTACTGGAGTGAGCGCTCCCGCTGTCTCTACCCTGGATACGTCCACAGAGGTGACACACACACACATACATCCATGCACACACACACACACTCACATACATCCATGCACACGCACACACACACACACACACTCACATACATCCATGCACACACACACACACACATACATCCATGCACACACACACACACTCACATACATCCATGCACACACACACAAGCACACACTGACCCTGGTCCCTGTGTGTGTTAGGAGGGCCAGGTGAGGAGGAAAAGGAAGGGAGTGTGATGGTGGAGTTTGATGATGGAGACAGAGGAAGGATCTCTTTGCCCAACATTCGACTACTGCCCCCGGGCTACCAGATACACTGTGAGTACACCAGCACGGAGGCATGAAGGGAGGATGGTCATCTTGATCATGGCACTACAAAATCAGACACCATGAATCTGTTCCTAAGGTCTCTCTCTCTCTCTCTCTCTCTCTCTCTCTCTCTCACTCTCTCTCTCTCTGTGTCTCTCTCTCAGGTGCGGAGCCCTCCCCAGCTCTCCTGGTCTCACCTGGTCGCCGGGGATACCAAAGTTCCAGCCAGGAGCGGAGAGACACACCCATCACAGAGAGTCTGGCCAATGGGGAGACAGGAGCAGGAAACCAGGAGAAGAGACCAGGTAAACGTTCAGGGAGCCCAAGACGACCAGAGTCCTAACACTGGAACATACCTAGCACCCCTCCCCAGTCAGCCAGCCAGACACGTGATGAGAAGGACTTTGTCAATACTGACTACTGACTACTGTCAACATGTGGTTAGGAGCAGTTGGTCACACAAGTCGGTGTGTTTTGCGCTTCAGTTAGCTTTAGTCACTATAGCCTGAAGCCAAACTGCCACCTGGGTTGGACATACTGGTTGGACCAGCTCTCTCTTCCTCTATCACACTCTATTTAGCTCTTTGTCTTTCTTTCTTTGACGAGATCTCCTCCAGACAAACAACAAGATGGTTGTTGTTATTAGAGACTGTTATTGGCTCACCTGACCCAGGAGGGAAGATGAAAGAGAGCTACAAAATAAACCTGTTCTCATCTGCTCTGTTCTTCTTCCCTCTCCAGTGGGCCGGCCTAAGAAGATACGTTCAGAGACCAAGAACCCTGCATCGTCATCCGCAGACAACGCAACCAAAGGCAACACTTCCTCGTCGACCTGGTTGTCCTCAGTGAGCGCTAATGTCGCTAACAGGAAGAGACCTCCTGTGGACTTCTTCCTGTTTAATGGAACATCCAGGAAGTCCCAGCGTCGCATGAGGGAGCGCGACCTCGGCGTGTTCCAATGCCCCGCCCCTCACTCCCTGGCACCACCCACCCCTCTCAAAGGCATCTTTAGCTCCTCCTCCTTCCAGGTGGACTCGTTCAGCAGCATTGCCAACAGTTACGCTACCTTCGGAAGCCGGCCAGTTACCACAGCGACACCCCTGGGGCTGAGGGACCCCTCGACCGCTGGAGCAATGTCAGCCCCTTCCTCTTCCTCCTCCTCCGGCAGGAAGTTGATGGAGCGGGACAGGAAACAGTTCATGGTAAAGCTAGACCACGAGGGTGTGACCTCACCCAAGACCAAGAACAGCAAGGCTCTCCTTCGCCTTGGGGGCAGGGGGAGCACTCCCTCACTCAGGTACATCCACCCCCCCATCCCCCCAAAGGAGGGGAAGAAGGGAGGACGAGGCGCGCGAGAGAGCGCAGGCTCCAGGGCTGAGGTCGTTCTGAAGGGAGCTCCGGCTCTAAGAAGGGCTGTGCCCTCGTCTGGTCTGGGTGGTCTGGGGGCCGAGTTTGGGCTGGATTACCCGAGCGACTGCCCCAGCTCCTACTCCGAGCTGGACGAAGATGACGACGAGGAAGGTCAGGATGACGACGAGGAAGGTCAAGGCGACGAAGACGAACCCGGGCGGAGAGCTGCAGCGACGTCGCTCCGCGGAGGGCGTTTCCTCTCCCGCCTCTCCGTCTGCTCCTCGTCCACCTCCTCGTCCTCCTCCTCCTCGGGCTCCCTCTCGTCCTCCTCCTCCGTCTGCTCCTCCGACAACGACTCCTCCTACTCCTCAGACGAGGAGACGTCATCCGTGCTCCTGCGCCGAGCTCTGCTCCAGCAGGACAAACACAAACACAGACACACGCTGACCCCTGACCCCTCCCCCAAAACCGCCCCTGCAGCCTCGGCACTGCCACACGCCTACGTCACCAAAACAGCCGTGGCCGTCCAGGGGTCAAAGGTCAGAGGGGAGCGGATGGAGGACCGAAAGGAGTATGTATCCAAGGGCAAAAGTAACACTAACCCAGCCAACCCCACAGCCAAAAGGAGCGCACACCCACTGCCCCCCCAGGTCTCTGACAGCCATGGCGACCTCCAGAGCAAGCCACCCAAGGACCCCAAACGACAGAGGATGTCATCACCTGACCCCCGGCCCAACATGGCCGCCCACCTGCCCAATCGGCAGCTATGGAGCTGGTCAGGAGAGCCCACTCAGGTAAGGACATCGATCTCTGGCGTGTCTTTGACACACTGAGTCTGTGTTGATGTGTTAAAAGGTTATAAGGTCAAAAGACCTCTACCGGAATGCATGACGTGAATCCCTGAGGTGTTGTGAGACTGAAATGCCTTCCTCTCCCCCCCTCCCCCCCCCCCCCCCCCCTTTAGAGGCGCGGTCTGAAGGGTAAGGCCCGGAAGCTGTTCTACAAAGCCATTGTGCGTGGCGGGGAGACGGTGCGCGTGGGGGACTGTGCCGTGTTCCTGTCCCCCGGGCGCCCCCAGCTGCCCTACGTGGGCAGGGTGGAGTCTCTCTGGGAGTCGTGGAGCGCCAGCATGGTGGTCCGGGTCAAGTGGTTCTACCACCCCGAGGAGACGCGCCTGGGCAAGAGGCACCGCGACGGCAGGGTGAGGAGCAGGGAGCTGTCTGTCCGTCAGCCCATCTGTCTGGGTGTCCATCTGTCAGTCCATCTGTCTGTCTCAGTTTAATGAGAGACAAATAGATAATGGACTATTAGTATAACAAGGCAACTGTAGAGTGAGATTGGAAGAGAAAACAAGATTGATAGTTGTCACACTGAGATGTTTCGGAATAATTTGCATGACTTAAACATTTGCACGTTTTTAGTATGTATTCCATTGCATCTAATCAACTATACAAATACAATTTGAATGGAATTGATTGGAATAACTAACCAATAATCCATCATCTTTCCTCTCCACCCAGCATGCATTGTACCAGTCAAGCCACGAGGACGAGAACGACGTCCAGACCATCTCCCACCGCTGCCAGGTGGTCAGCAGGGATGAGTACCAACACCTGATTGGCCGACGCAAGCCAGGGGGCGGGACCCAGGACCTCTTCTACCTGGCTGGAACCTACGACCCAACAACAGGCCAGCTGGTCAGCGCAGAGGGCGTGGCCATTGTGTCCTAGCAGAAGTACAGAGGGTAAAAGAGAACCTTCAAGACAACTGCCCCCTTCCTCAACTTAGGCCTCCTTCTTACTCTTTGGTACGGAGAACAGCAGAGAAAAGATGGATAAGATGAAGAGAAGGAAAGAGAGAGTGAGGCATTAGAGGGTATCTGTCACCGGCCATGGTGTTCTGTTAATGGGACAGGGAAAGGTCTGGTCCGAACCCAGAAGAACCTGGAGCAAAGAACCTGTCAGGTCCTGGTGTATTAGCCATGGTGTGGTCTGAGGAGGCCCTGTGCAGGTTGTTCTCTGTTGGGGTAGAACCCTAACCCCACCCTGTTGGAGTAGAACCCTAACCCTGCCCGTCCTTTGTGTGGATAGTGAACGCACCCTTCTATAGTGTGCTGCACTGTGGGGTTCAGGGGAGTCGCTCTGGAAGACCTCTCAAGAAACAAGGACCACACCACTGCTGGAAACACAGACTGTCAGACTCCGAGAGAGGAAACCATGTATCTCCATGGATAGTCACTCCACTCCAGTCACTGAAAGAGCTAAATAAACTGAGGGAGAGACTGGGAGAAGGAGAGAATGTGTCTCTCCACACTGGTTTAATGGTCTTAAAGGTCTCCCTGACCACAGTAGTTTTATTATTGTCATGACTGAGGAATCCCAACAGGACCAAAAAAACACAAAAAAAACACTGTAGTTCTGATGTGTGTGTGCTTGTGCGTATGAATGTGTGTGCTCAAGCACACTAAATGTAAAACGCCCTCAAAGTCTTTAAACACTTTAAAAAAGGTAGATCTTATGAATATTAGTTCATCAAATGATTTACAAAGAGTCTTCTCTGAGGAGGCAAAATGAATGATTTTCTCCAGTCAAGCCATACACCTCAATACCTCTCTCCAACCCTTCAATTCAGGTGCATTCATGTACAGGCGGATTGCTCCTTAACCTTTGTGTACAGCATAATGTTAAAACTGTAAATAATATACATATATAATATAGACTAGGAGAGTTACTCTTTTTTCAAATTATAATTTTTTTTGGAGGGGGGGGGCTTTTTCACTTAAGGGGAGGGTAAATGCCCTCTTTCCCTGCACTGAACAGGTTGTGTCTAAATGCCACAGGGAGAGGGAGGGAGTGTGGAGTGTAAATATGGTTGTACATACGTCAGGGCAGGACTGGACTGATAGTCGGACTGTGGGGAGTGACGGTGGGGGGAGGGAGAAGGGCTGTTTTTGTATGAAAAGTTGAAAACCTTTTTCTGTGTGTGTGTGTGTGTGTGTGTGTGTGTGTGTGTGTGTGTGTGTGTGTGTGTGTGTGTGTGTGTGTGTGTGTGTGTGTGTGTGTGTGTGTGTGTGTAAAAGAGAGAGAAAGCGAGAGAGAGAAAGAACACCATTGTTTGACCTGTTTTTTATATCTCTCTTTTGGGTTGATCATTATTTCTGTCATGTGATTTACTTGTGGGCATCACATGCTGAGAAGAAACAGTTTCTACTTGTCACTGGTCATTCTGTCTACCCGGAGGAGTGTTCCTGGATGTAGACATTTATACGGCCTCAAAGACAAACCAAAGCTCTTCTGAGTTCACGTTTCAACATTTTAGAATTGCAATATGTCAAACAGTTCAATCAAATCTGAATCTGGGAACTCATGCAATTATTGTCATATTGGTTGTCGGAAGTTCCTCTCGTGGATTGGAGACGTCTAACTGATGTTGTCAGGAGTGGTTTGGAAAACACTGTTGACACATTGTCAGCACGTTGCCTGGCAGATGCACTTGAAGGCTCCATGGTAACCGCCATGGCATCGCGTGACTGTGAAGGACAATCAGAGCCAATCAAAGAGGCCGATGTTGAGAGAAAAGAGAAAAAAGGATCAAATCAAATTGTGCTTCTTGTCACTTTTCTTCCTGCTTTGCCAAAAAATGTATGTCTTTTATCTATTTTGTATTTTATTTTGCCATTATCTGACTGGTATGCAAGCCTGTAATGACTGTCTGACTGTTGGTGTAGGGTTTGTAAAGTGAGAACATAATGCCTTTGTCATCTGACATTTACTTTTTTTACAACAATGTTGCTGTTACACTGCAAAGCAAAAGCTTTAAGATAACTCGAATGTGAAAATCCATTTAAATGTAACTTCATGGGTCTTTAACATATTTTTTTTTAAACTGTATTTTCTTAAAGAAACACTGGATTCAAGTCTGGACATCACAGTAAGGGAAGTGATCATCATCAATGCGCAACATGTTTTTGAGACCCACTGGAAACGTCTTGGTATGGTTGACAGCCAGTAAAGGCTAGAACACATTGTTTTCATCATTGTTGGAAATAATATTAAAATGTTTCCTATGTAAAAAAAACAAACAGATTATTTATCTTAATTTTATTGCCTTTTTCGCGTTTCATTAAATAAAGATACTAAAACATTGAACGGCTGAGGGTTTCGATTTCAGGTCTTCAGTTCAGTCATTTGTCACTGAAGAATGGAAAAAAAGAAAAGAGGGAGGATGCGAAATGTATATGAAACTGTATCTGTGTGATGAGAGAGAGAGAGAGAGAGAGAGAGAGAGAGAGAGAGAGAGAGAGAGAGAGAGAGACAGAGAGAGAGAGACAGAGAGAGAGAGAGACAGAGAGAGAGACAGAGAGAGAGAGAGAGAGAGAGAGAGAGAGAGACAGAGAGAGAGAGAGAGAGAGAGAGAGAGAGGGGGGGGGGGGAGGGTCCTCAGGCGGTACAGGTGGGTCAGGCATTCACTAAAATGAAAACGGAAAAGAACCATTAAGAACACAAAGAAGCCATATAATTTTACTCCTGCAAGAACACACTGATTTCCAAAACCTGTGTGTGTGATAGTGAGAGAGAGAAGGAAAGAAGAAAAGAGGTGCAGACTATCCCCTAAAGACTATAGAGTTTCTGGGACAAAGTGCATAGATTTACACTGTTTTATTAGGGACTTCCTGTGACAAATTCTCACCTTTTTATCACACTGCAACTAACTCCTTTGTGACTGCGCTCATTGCAACATTAAGGTCCTAGCCATACCTACGGCCTTATATTACAGTGTGGTTGACTTGTGGCAACTCACAAAATATAGCATTCTCCAGAACAATCCCCTCAGTTTACTCTGTCTGCCTCAACAGCATTGGAACGCTTGAGTCACCCACTTTCTGAGTGACTGATCTAATGGTGCCTAGCTGCAAGTATGGTTCAGTCGCTTACACACACTTTGAGTCATGGTGTGTATGTGTGTTTTCAAGTCAGTAATACATACATTTTGTCTTGTGGTATGTGTGTGTTTTTTTCTCTTTTTTTGTGGGCTGTGTGGGTGGTTTATCTCCTATTGAAAAGATAGATATGAAACAGGGTGTCTGGCAGTCACACACTAATAGGCACACACACATGCAGGCACACACACACACACACACAAACACACACACACACACACTCAGCCACACACAAACTCAAACACACACTAAACCACACAGCACATGGTGTTTGACATCCTTCTCTCGGCCCCCTAGCTAACCATCGCCTTCAGAACACACAGACATTAAGTGCCGTCTTTGACTGCTTATCAGCAGGTTTGCATTGGGCTTATCTGGTTGACATTGTTAAACTACTTTACCCAGAATGCAGGAGATAGGGGTACAATGGGAGGCCAGGGCTGCCCTCGAGGTTAATGACTGAGGGCTTTCAAATGCAAAAGAGTAAACAATGTGTGTGATTTTGTGTGTGTCTGTGTGTACACACTTGTGTGTGGGTGTGTGTGTGGGTGTGTGTGTGTGTGTGTGTGTGTGTGTGTGTGTGTGTGTGTGTGTGTGTGTGAGAGAGAGAGAGAGAGAGAGAGAGAGAGAGAGAGAGATGGGGGGATAGGGAGTTGGGGAAGGTTATATGGTCAAAGTTAAGCTAGGGGTTATAGCAAGGTGCAGAGTGACTGTGTGTGTGTGGGTGAAAAGTGGGAGGTTGTTCTTATATATACAGATATAGCCAGTGTATGTCACTGGCCTGAATGAATGGTTGTCAGCTGCAGTTTGTGTGTGTGTGTGTGTGTGTGTTTGTGTGTGTGTGTGTTTGTGTGTGTGTGTGTGTTTGTGTGTGTGTGTGTGTGTGTGCTGGGTATTTTGGGGTCATATGGTGTGGGAGTAAGAAGATCACCTCTTCTCTACCTCACCTCATCCATCGTCCACATGAGCTTGTGTGAGCTCACTGCACAGATCCATCTATGGCTAAACATGGATTGTGTGTGTGTGTGTGCGCGCACATGTGATAGAGAGGACTTAAGGATTGGATGACTACAACACCACTCTGGGTTGCATTGGTCGTGCACTATTACATATGGTTACCTAATCCCTGAATTGTGGTTCAGTTCACTTCAGTCACTTGGTACGGTTCATGTAGAGAGGAGAGAAGGAAACGAAGCAAGGTCCTAATGAAAGGAGGAAGCGTGGGGAGGAGAGGAACCGAGGAGAAGAGGCTGTTTGGAACCCGTGGGAGTGTGGCAGGAGAGGTGTCACATGAGGCTGCATGATTCATGGAGCCTGTTGACCTCTTCCTGGGGGACAGCCAATGGCCGGGCAGAGTGAGTGAAGTTGGTGTGAACCTTGGACGAGGTGAGCTGGAAGTGTGTGTGTTTGTGTGTGTGTGCGTGTGTGTGTGTCTTGGACATGGATGCCACAGATCACAAAGTAACACTTGTCACAGTCCGCAGGTGGAGACTGTAAGCATTCCGGTGGCCAGGAGAGGATCTAAACCTCCAATAACAGGTGTCTCATCATCAGACCAAGAGCCTAGTAAACACCAAGGTTTACAGGTCTCAGACAGGTCCGTCTCGTCCTCAGACCAAGGTTATAAGCTCCAACACATCCAAGTGGCTAGCTGTAATAAACCCACACCCCAAAGGTGAAATCGTCATTTTAGAGTGCACTTTAAGAGTGACAAATATGTGAGAACACACCATGCACAAACGTTCTGATTTCTGTGGTAGGTTTCATGCATATCAGCTCAGTCCCCAGCCCAGCCCTGGGGCTCTGGAGTCTGAGAGGGGTGTTACATGCAGACTTGGCAGACGCTCATGCAAGTGGCTGATATTTGGAATAGCAGCACATTCTCAGCGGGAACCTTATCCCTAGGGGGAAGATTTAGGGTGCTGCACACAGCACAGCTGACTGGACTCACCAGGGGGGTATTAGATCCCTGACCACCTTTCTGTTTTTATGGCTCATGTAGGTCAACTATCCTGTAAATTCTGACTGGCCACAGCTGATAGCTCCAATGCCATAGGAGGTTGTTGCAGGAATGTGTGTGATATTTGGGATATGATCTAGAAGCTGCCGTCCTTATAAATATACGTCCTCTCGACCACTGTCGCTGGGGCAAACTGGGGCCACTTGGCAGGGATCCGCTGTATGGCCATTTAAACACACACACACTTGCATACACACACACAAACGCACACGCAGATGCAAGCAAACACATGCACTCAGCTTCCACTTGTGAGCACCTTGTTACTGTTTCACCTGTATGGAAACCATCAGGGAGATGAGATAAATATCCCCCCCCCCACCACCACACCTCCCCCCACCTCCCCCAGCGCTCAGTGTGTTCTTACCTCTGGCCGTGCCTCCACACACATTGCACAGGGGATAAAATATTGCCATCATATATCTGCCCATACCAAATGCCTCTACAAGTTCCAATCGCGCTGGTGCGCACGGCAACACATCTCTCTGCCACTCTCTCAGAGGGCTGGCGGAGGCCTGTCGCTGGACAGCTTCCACAGATGATGTTCACCCACAGTCTGATCCTCACGCTGTTCCAGGAGAAGGTTATTTCGATGCTTTCAACTTGAAAACAAACGTGATCAGAAAGCTCTAAGCGGAATTTAACACATCACTGAGTTGCAACGTGTATGTGTGTGACTGTCTGTGTGTGTGTGTGTTATCTTGTCACTTACAATCACCTGAACATAATTGTGTTTAATTTTGATCTCTGCATTGTGCTGAGTCATCAAACAACAGTTCACATGACCATGTCTGTGCAGTAGAACAGGGAGATTACTCTGTAACTATGGTTGCAAACTATGCGAGTGTGTGTGTGTGTGTCTCTGCCAGCAGTATGCTCTGCTCTGAGGCTCTGTGCTGTAACTGCTCCCACATATTAGCACAGCCTGGCACAGCAAGGCCACACTCCCGAGGTGCCAGGGGTGTGTGTGTGTGTGTGTGTGTGTGTGTGTGTGTGTGTGTGTGTGTGTGTGTGTGTGTGTGTGTGTGTGTGCTGGTCAGGTGGGCGGAGAGGGTAAAAGGCCTCCTGACCACAGACAAATTAGCCTCTCCTCTCTGTCTCCCCTTCCTCTCACTCTCCCATTCTCGCTCTGCCTTTCTCTCATGCTCTCTCGGCCTTTCTCCCATGCTCCTCCTCTTTCTCTTTCCCAAGAAGGAAGGAGGATAGAGGGAGTCAAAGAGAAAAACAAGTTCAAAGTGGACTTTATCACCAATGTGTCACTGAGCCCGTATGTCATGTCTGCCTTTAACTACCACTCCCCCTGTCTGTGTGTGTGTATGTGTGTGTGTGTGTATGAGCATGTGTGATAGGATAGTCAGTGTTATTCACTTCACGTCTCTGTTGCCTCAAAGAACGTTTCATCTGTAATCATCCCTTCATCTTCCACGCATAAGACAGTGTGTGTGTGTGTGTGTGAGAGTGTGTGTGTGTGTGTGTGTGTGAGAGAGTGTGTGTGTGAGTGTGTGTCATCTGAAGGAGCGGTCATGGATATGGACCTTGTCTCTCACCGTGTGTGTTTGTATTTGCGTTCCGATAGCTCTGTACTCTTTCATCTCATCAATCGCTCATCCCTGTCCTTCATCAATCACTCCATCTTCCAGATCAGTCATCAACAGAGAGGTCCTGTTTCTAAATGATAGGATCTCTCCATCCATAGGACACACACATTCTCTCCTTAACTCCCCCCCCCCCCCCCTCATCTCTTTGCCTCTCTCTTACGCACACACACACACACACACACACAAACCACCTAAATAAGATCACAGCAATATCACAACGCAGACATATTAAATATAGTACTCCACACACATCCACAACCAAACCCCCACATCCACACGCACCCTTTTGCTCACTACTATCCACAGTACACACACAGTTTCCATAGCAACCATTGGGCAACCGTGCTAGATGACTGCATAGTCCCTTGGGGCATCCTCTTTGTCCATCTCACCATCTCTCTTCTTTAGTGATGACAGAGAGAGGGACACACACACACTCTCTCTCTCTTTCCCAATCTCACACATAGCATCACACACACACACACACACACTCTCTCTCTTTCCCAATCTCACACATAGCATCACACACACACTTTCCCTCTTTCTTTCTCCCTATCCATCTCAGACACAGCACGACACGAACATAAACACACACACATACACACACCCTCACCCACTCTCACACGTCCAATTTCCTCCATGCCTCTCAGGCTGGCTCACATAATTAGGAGACACAGAAGACACAACTTTTTTGTGTCCATTTATGTAAATTGGGCTTGTATTAACTTGATTTAAATATTTCCCAACTTGTCTTTGGCCTATATTTTGATGAGCACGATATTATTGGGAAATACAATAATTTGTCATCCCACTCTGCCAAGTCTGGGAGTCAGGTGGCTGAGCGGTGAGGGAATCGGGCTAGTAATCCGAAGGTTGCCAGTTCGATTCCCGGTCATGCCAACTGACGTTGTGTCCTTGGGCAAGGCACTTCACCCTACTTGCCTCGGGGGAATGTCCCTGTACTTACTGTAAGTCGCTCTGGATAAGAGCGTCTGCTAAATGACTAAATGTAATGTAATGTAATGCCAAACCAATTCAGGCTTAAGTGTCTCCTTCATGGCTGATAGCTGACAGGAATGAGGTGATTCATGGTGAGAGGGAGGTGAGAACTGGGGAGGGGTTACAGGATGTTGATAAAAAGAGGAGCCGTCACGTTCTGTTGGATTTCATCAATAGATGATCACTACTTCCTGTAACTCCCGTTCTTCCTGTTGGGCACGGCTCAAGATACACATGGGTGAAGAAAGCAACACATACCACACCTGGTAACCCTGCAGGGTAACACTTACAGATGCAGATGCTTCTCATAAGCCTTATTAACATGAATATGTGTTGATAAGACTTGCTGAGGTCTTACCAACTAATGTGTGTTACAAGCACCTGGGTCTAAAGTGTGCTTTTAGAATCATACCTGGAACATTCTAGAATAAACCTCTCCCGGGATCACACTAGGTGTAACGACATAATCTACTTTAAGATGGGATGCAGGTTCCTTAACTTGCAAGGGAACATCTGAGAAGACCGTGCCCACCCGGAGAGGAACAATATTCAGATGGAACCTTTGTATATCTGGTCGGGCAGGAGATGTGTGGAAAACAAAGGGGAGATTCAAGGTTTCCAGTTTGAGAATGAAAAAAGAGGTGAAAGCCAACTACAGCCTGACAGCCATTTCAGAAAACTCTCGTTGCACAACTAGAGCTAAGGCGGAGAAGCCCCTGTGGCCAGTTTTAATACTCTGCTTTGGGAGTTGACAAAACACCACACCATTAGAATAATGGAATCTGGTCAAATGTAAGAGATATTACATGATTGCCGAAATGTCTATTTCTATTTCATGTAGATTTCACTTTAGACTTTTCACCCACAGGCCCTGAGCGCCAGGTCAATACACTATGAGTCCCCTCTGCAGTGTGCATACATACACACACACACACACACACACGCACACACACACACACACACACACACACGGACCCCCCTCTTTTGTCTGGCATGTGGAACACATTGCTCGGCTGTTTTACAGACGAGGCGTTAAGCTGTCCATCATATGCCCAGAGAAAACCAACCCCCCTTCCTTTCTCCTTCCCTCCCTCCATCTCTCTGTCCTTCCCTAACCCAGCACTGTGTCCAGTCTGCATCACCCCCCCGACACACACGCACACACACACACACTCGACCCTCAGCTGCTCCAGACTTCTAACTCATACTGCCCTCCCACTCTGCACACACACACACACATACACACACCCAGACACAAGCGCACACACACACACACACACACAACCATCCATAGCAACTGCAGCAGTTGTCTCATATACCCTGCTCTTAAACACGTTGAAATCAAACTCTCCTGTCTTTACGACTTTTATATGACCCACCATCCCTCCATCTCTCTCTTTCACCATCTCTCTCTTTTTCTCTCTCCATAAATATCCTCTCTGCTTAGATACAGGCTCCAATACCCGACACCCCCTCCTCCCTCTCCTATGCTGTACCACCATCCACCTGCTGGGAGATAACTTTACAGATAGATATGCTTGTAAATGTAAAACACGTCTTTTGGAAGGTGTGTGTATGTGTGTTTTTGTGTGTACATGTTTTCGCATGGGTGTGTTAGGGTGTGTGTCCATATGTGTGAGTGTTTGTGTGTGTAAGTGAGTGTTTTTGCGTGTGTGTGTGTGTGGGGGGGGGGGGGGAGGCACCATAGTGGGCCAGTGGAAATATAAAAAAGGGAGACAAAGAGGACAGTTGAAAGGCGGAGAGGAGAGGTAGCACGGGGGGGCAGAGATGAAGAGAATAAGATAAACACTGTGTACGTTCACAGAAGAAAAGAGAGGGAGAGTGAAAAGAGGTAGAGAGCCCCGGCGTCATGCGGGAGATGGAGAAAGGGAGCAGAGGGAGGGCAGGCAGTGAAAGAAAGAATGAGCGAGGCAGGAGAATGGAGTGGGGGAAGGGACACTGAGAGGGGATGGTGTGAAGGAGGGAAGAGGTGGTAGGAATGGAGAAGAAAAGACAGGAGGGGTGGAGGGGATAGTGTGTATGTACTCCGCTGTCACGCCCCCGGCGTCGCTGTCACACACCCAAACCTGACAGTGTTCAGGTGTGTGACCTGGCGTCAACCGGCTGGCAGCTTGTGGCAGGGCCTGGGTAGGTGTACATGCCTTACTAGCCCTCGGACACTCACTTATCTGCATTACCATAATGTGTGTGTGTGTGTAGGTGTGGGTGTGTCATGTGGCTCATGACAAAAGCTGGACAGTCAGTGGTGTGACTAGGTTTAGTTATCATTCAACCCCCCTACCCGTCCAATCTTTTTCACCTTCCTCAACCCAATAGGTTGACTGCCACTCAGGACAAAGTCATTATCCAATCCCATCAGGGGGGCAGGAGCTGAGATGCTAATAACAATACTAATCTCCTCAGGATGAACACGTTGAGCTGGCCTAGTAACCTGGCCAGTGGTCTTCACATAAAGACACACACAAACGTTTTACACAGATGTATTGTAGGTGCTCAAACATACACAACACACACACATGCACACACACAGCATCACAAAGCATATGTTGATCAAACACTCGCACACACACACACAGGCAAAGACACTTGGTTGCTCACACATGCGGACAAACACAGTACACAAAATCACACACACACACACACACAGATGTTTAACACAGATATGTTGTCTGTGTTCAAACACACACACCACACACACACACTGACACGTACATTCACTGACTATATACAAAAGCTCTCATTTTGTAGATGATGTGCAGATTTTCTACATGTGAGGTTGTCCCTAGCTCCGGTCAAGAGGTCGTGCAGTGGGCCCCTGGAAAAAGTGCTGTGCTCATTACCACAGAGCAGGGCAGAGTTCCATGGTTTGTGTGGTGTGATGGAGACTGAGGGGCCCACCCTTTTGTGTATAGATCTGCTTATGCCTGCCTGCCTGCCTGCCTGCCTGCCTGTCTATGCTCAGAGATTCAAAGTAGCTCTGATTAATTATCTTTCATCCTCTCTCTGTCTCTCTCTCTCTCTCTCTCTCTCTCTCTCTGTCTCTCTGTCTCTCTCTCTCTCTCCCTCTAACACACACACACACAGAGACACATACACACAGAGACACATACACAAATACAGAAGCTTGTCCAAATACACACAGGCAGACAAGGACATACACAAATACACACCTACACAGACAGACATGTACTCAAAGCCAACATCAATAGAGTCATATCTTGATTATCCGGCGAGGTGGTCTGGCAGAAACACACTCTCTCTCACATACACACACAGACACACACACACACATAAAGACTTTCTCTCCGTCTCGCCCGCTTCTCCTACCCCAACCCCTCTCTTTTTCTCTCCTTCTCTTCTTTTCTCTGGAATTTTATCTACAGAGTGCATATGTTAGGAGATATCTTCACACACTCCTTGTGGTGCCAGACCCCATGGTGTCAGTGGGCTTCCTCACAGGGTCACAGTGGGGCAAGAGACAGTTATTTGGGTAGTCAACGGGCCTCCCTCCTCCACTCCCCCCCCCCGCCCCACCCCGCACCACGTTTTCTTCCCTCACTTTTTAGCTGACGGGGGTATTTACATGTTCAGTTATTAACCTATGACATTGATACGGTTTGTTGAACGCATGCACACACAAACACACACACACAGAGTTCCGAGGCCGTTGCTTAGTCAGTTACATAAACACCAAATCATGTAAGTGTTCAGAATATGCAAAAAGCTGTCTTCTTCACTAAGACAGATAGTTGCACCGAGTTAGCATTCCTCTCTATAATTTCTATGTCAAAACATAACATTCCATCAACAGTCTGACCACAGTTGATTACATATAGGTACATTTTTAACAAGGGATTATTATTACAGTATAGCAAGGGATTATGAGAGAAGGAAAGACAGTCCCAGAGAAAGAGCGTCCTCAACTCTGAGTCACAGAGAAAGAGAGTCCTCGACACAGATTCACAGAGAAAGAGAGTCCTCGACACAGAGTCCCAGAGAAAGAGTAACAGAGATGCAAGTACTCAATCCCATTGACACAACATAAAAAGCTACATCTCAATATCAGGAAGTTTAGTGAGAAGGACGGAAGCTAGGTCTTAGTCACCTTTACACATGCAGACCACAGCGATCAAACAGCTAGCTCACTGTGAGAAAGGTGCAACCAGACCAACAGGAACAATTTACTGCACAAAAAAATTGAATGTTCGGACAAAAGCATTCAAAGGGTTGAGTTAAGTGTGCTGGTTAACTCCCTTAGCTACCCTCCATTGATGTGAGTATCATGAGATGTGTTTCACATCCGATTTCATTTCTGTTTATTAAATCCTGGAAAGCTTGTTTTGGGGTCAGAAACATTACATTTGTTTACTACATACTAGAATTACACACTCAGTTTTAAATCGGCAACTTGTTTGTTAAATATCATATTATCAGTCTGTTTTATCATAATTAATAAATAATAAATAATTCACTTGCTCGTTTATTGTCTTGTTATATTTGGGAATTTAGGTCCATGTTATAATGTTTAAAACAGATTTACATAAAATTATTGTGTTACATTAGCATTTCAGTATGTTCGTTTTACAAAGCTATAAACTAAATTCTTGTTTACCACACAGACAGGTTTTCAGAATGTGTGACGCAGAGATGGTGGTGAAAGTGACAGGAAGTGGACTTGTGGTTTTCTTCTCTGTCCTCCTTTCTGGGTCAGGTAGTCTACTTTCTTATACTAAAAGTAAATCATCTGTAAGATTATTTGGCATTATTTTTGCATTTAACAAACATTCCCTGCTTAAACTCTCTCCATGACCACAATCTCCATTGCTGGTGTAAAGAATCAAGGCTTTATTTAGTCGCAGGTCAATGAGGAATATGAGTCTGGATTAAATCAACATTTTCTTATCTGTCTTTTCGACTTCAGGTACAAACATAAAAGAAACACAGGTGACAGGAAGGAGAGACAACCTGACCCTCAGCTGCAATACCAGCTGTACCTCGACACACTCAGACTCCTCCTATACCTGGTTCAAGAACGGTCGTCCTTTACCACAGGCCACTCGTCGTCAGCCTGCTCTCCTCTATAACCCCACAGCTGTGACTGACTGCTGCTCCTGCACTGGGAAAGACTGTGAGGCCACAGGGGTGTTTCCTCATGGTCACACCTGCCTGAGGGTCACCTACTCCACCCAGGAAGTGTGTGGCTTGGTAGGGTCCACCATCACCATCTCCTCCAGGGCTAGTGTCCGAGGGGTTCTGAAGGGGGAAGAGAAGTCAGACGAGGAATCTCCAGGGTATTGTGTCAACGTTGTGTCTGAGTCAGGTCTCTCCATCCTGAGAATCAGTGATATGAGAGAGGAGGACGCAGGCCATTACCACGTCAGTGTCAAGACCCAGACCAAAGAAGGCTTTGGAGGTTTCCCTGGGACCACTTTGTTTGTGACACAACTGAGGGTGACAGTGTCTCCTGTGCTTGTAGCGGAGGGTCACAACGTGACCCTGACCTGTATGTCTACCTGTACTCTGTCCTTTGATCCCACCTACGTCTGGTACAAGTACGGAGAACTACTCACCAATTCCTCGACTGAGGGGAACCTCCTCTACATGCGCCCAATCAGCAGAAAGGACACAGGAAGTTACTCTTGTGCTGTTGCAGGCCATGAGCACCTTCTCTCCCTGGATGCCGATATCAGAGTCAGGTATGGCCCCAGAAACACCTCACTGTCAGCGAGCCCCCCCGGTGCCCTGACAGGGGTCAGCTGGGTGAACCTGACCTGCAGCAGCGATGCCAACCTGCCTGTGGAGGGATACACCTGGTACAGGCAGAGTAGAGAGGGGCAGGTGAGAGTACTGCCGAGAACAACAGGAAGTTACATAATCCCCACCTTGAGTCTAGAGGAAGGGGATCAGTACTTCTGTGAGGCTGTGAACGAACTGGGAGCTCAGAACTCGACCCCCTTCCTGCTGACCTCTGACCTAGAGGGTGGGGAGGGGCCAGGGCTCTTTTCCATGGTCATCCTGGTTTTTGTCTCCACAGGGCTGGTGATGGTTGTTGTCATGGCTATGGGAGCGCTTGTTATCCACACGCTGAAGAGGTTAGTGGGAGGAAGTGATGCCACACAGCTTCCTGATCCTGGCAAAAACCTGTACACAGCCATAGACCTGAGCGCCAGGTCACCTGACTATGACACCCTATGCTCTGGAGTCAAAGATGAGCCTATCTACGTGAACACTCAGATGATACTTATACAAGACTGACAGACAATGTTGACAGACCTCTCCAGGTCAAAGTCATGGACCGCAAACAGCTATGGTCATAATTGTGATCTAATATGTAGCCCCATGACTTCTGCCGGGTAGAGTAGTTGGTAGAAGAAGGACTAGATTGGTGGAAATATACCCTGCCGCCACCAAACATGCCGCCACCAAACATGCCTCCACCAAACATGCCTCCACCAAACATGCCGCCACCAAACATGCCTCCACCAAACATGCCGCCACCAAACATGCCGCCACCAAACATGCCTCCACCAAACATGCCTCCACCAACCATGCCTCCACCAAACATGCCTCCACCAAACATGCCTCCACCAAACATGCCTCCACCAAACATGCCTCCACCAAACATGCCTCCACCAAACATGCCTCCACCAAACATGCCTCCACCAAACATGCCGCCACCAAACATGCCTCCACCAAACATGCCGCCACCAAACATGCCTCCACCAAACATGCCTCCACCAACCATGCCTCCACCAAACATGCCTCCACCAAACATGCCTCCACCAAACATGCCTCCACCAAACATTCCTCCACCAAACAGGAGGAAAGCCCCTCTCACCGTAGGCTGAGCTGGTACTGAGCAGCTGTCATGTGTGTGTGGATGTATGCACACGAGTCGGAGGTTGTCTATTCCTGTAGTAAAGTTTTATCCTGCAGTGTAACAAGGTACCTGGTGAGCACAGAACGTATGTATGTGTGTGTGCATGTGTGTGTTTGAATGTGTGTGTGTGTGTGTGTTTGAGGGCGGGGTGATTAAACAGGAGTCCTGTAAATGTCACTGCCATTTTAATGCCACAGCAACCAGGACGACGTCCATGTTTTGGAGGGTTGGCCTTAATGTCCCCTGCCAGTCAGTTGGTCGTATTCCTGACTTTATAGACCTGTACTACACTCCTCTCTATGACTGCTGCTGTTAACATATCACAAGAAAGAGAGAAAGAGAGAGAGAGAGAGAGAGAGAGAGAGAGAGAGAGAGAGAGAGAGAGAGAGAGAGAGAGAGAGAGAGAGAGAGAGAGAGAGGCAAGGGACTGGAGAGGGAATAATGTATAAAGAGTAGAAAGTGAGTGAGAGAGGGAGTGTGTGTGGGGGGGTATAGGAAAGAGAACAATTGATGGAAAGAAATAGAAAGAGAGGAAGAAATGAGAGCAAATGACAAGTGAGAGAAAAAACATACAGAGAGAAGAGGAGAGAGCGAGAGCGAGAGAGAGAGAGAGAGAAGGAGAGAGAGAGAGAGAGAGAGAGAGAGAGAGAGAGAGAGAGAGAGAGAGAGAGAGAGAGAGAGAGAGAGAGAGAGAGAGAGAGAGAGAGAGAGAGAGAGAGAAGAACCAGAATGGTGGTGGAGAGAAAGAGAAGAGAAATTATAAAAAGAGGGACAAATGTGGGGCGGAGGAGGCAGAGAGCGGAAAGAATGATAAAAGAACAAGAGCAAAGGACAGAGTGTCCCTGTTCAGAAGGAGCAGAGGAGAGGACGAGAGGACGAGAGGATGAGAGGACGAGAGGAGAGAAAGAGAGGAGGAGAGGACGAGAGGAGAGAAAGAGAGGAGGAGTGGACGAGAGGAGAGAAAGAGAGGACGAGAGGACGAGAGGACGAGAGGATGAGAGGAGAGAAAGAGAGGAGGAGAGGAGAAGAGGAGGAGGAGAGGAGAGGAGAGAAAGAGAGGACGAGAGGACGAGAGGAGAGAAAGAGAGGACGAGAGGACGAGAGGAGAGAAAGAGAGGACGAGAGGACGAGAGGACGAGAGGAGAGAAAGAGAGGACGAGAGGACGAGAGGAGGAGAGGAGAGAAAGAGAGGACGAGAGGACGAGAGGAGAGAAAGAGAGGAGGAGAGGAGGAGAGGAGGAGAGGAGGTGAGGAGAGAAGGAGAGGACGAGAGGACGAAAAGAGAAGAAGGGTCAGACAGTTATCTGACATGCCCTGCTAGTTTCCAAAAAGGACTCCTCTCCAACATAGCACTGTTCTCCAGGCCTTAACTCCTCCTGCCTTCCTCTCCCCCTCTTCATCCACCTCATTCCTTTCCTCCCTCCTCATCTCCCTACTACCAATTAGCTCTGTGGCCATAATGGATGTTGTTTGCCATGTTTCCCTGTCAGCAGATTGAATTAACGTGTGTGTGTTTGTGTGCTTGTGTGTGTGCCTGTTTCTTTGTGCAGGCATGTTTTGTGTTTTTGTAGTGTAATCATAGTGTGTGGTTTTTTTATGTCTTAGTGTGTGTGTGCGTGAGTGAGTGATCATCTTATCGGCTGAGTACAGTAATGAAACACAGTTATAAATGACGGTAATCCTGTTAACAAAACAGCACCTGAGAGCAGCAGCTGGATAAGTCACAAAGGAGCCGTCCAGCCCGGCAACGGTCGTTAAGGCGGACAATTAGAACTCACGCCTCACAGATGAACACCACGGGTCTAGTCGCCAGGTCACACTGAAGCACGTCTCCCAGTTATCTGGGCTTTTCAAAGATCTTGTGTTATTGATTGCATTGAGAATGTGCTACATCGCTTGATTAAACACCTTTTCCTGCTTTCTCTGGTTGTTTGACTGATTGTTTGGTGGTACGAAGACTCTAAATCTGTGTTAGTGTTGCTTTTGGACTGGCTCCTTTGACACACACACACTGGTATTGGTTCTCTTTGTGATCATAAAGACAGTGTCTAATTCCGTGCCACACCTCAGTGCTCGCACACTTAATTGTGCTAATGTTTGGTTTCACCTAATCTCTCAACGCTGTCATTCTCCCAGATTATGAAGCCCTGTTTTCAATTACGGCCCTCCCCTGCACTGCAGACAACTGGGTTGATATGCATGTGTGCCATAGGAATGTGTGTGTGTGCTTGTTTCATGTGTGAGTGCGCACTGTAGCGCAAGGGAGTGAGCTGGCAAACAACCGTCAAAGCAGAAATTCGCTCCTCCTTGCTCTTTCACACGCTCTCTATACCTTTTCTTCTCTTCCCATCACTTTGCCACCCCTCCTGTTCCCTACATCCAAACTGTGTATGTTTGGTCTCTCTCCTCTCCCTCTCTCCACCATTCCTCTTGTCTCTCTCCAAACTGTGTATACTGGTCTCCATCGCATCTTGCATCCCCTTCTCTCTATCTCTTTCTCTCCCTTTGTCTCTCTCGCTTCCTCTCTCTCCTATCTTTGCTCTCTCCAAACGGTGTGTGTTTAGTCTCCATCTCACCATCTCTCCTCCGCCCATCTCTTTTATTCCTCCCACTTCCCTTTCTCAACCTCTTCTCCCTCCTTCTCTTTCCTAACTGTGTATATTTGTGGCTGTCTATGGGGAGGCAGAGGTCATTATTAATCTTGCTGCTTCTTAGCTTCAGGCGTAGCAGCGGGGCAGCATCTGTGTGTGTGTATTTGTGTGTTTGCGTGTGTGTGTGTCTGTGTGTGTGTGTGTGTGTACACACACACCAGTGAAAAGAAGGATTGGTTGTGAATGAGACTTTTATGCTGTGCAAGTAAAGGTGTATGTGTGTGTGTAAGTGTGTGTGTGTAAGTGTGTGTGTGTGCATGTTTGTGCTGGTGAATAAGGGAGAGAAGTAGAGAATTGGATGTGAATGAGCTTGTTATATTGTGCAAGTAAAGGTGTGAGAAAATCTGTGCGTGTGTGTGTGTGTGTGTGTGTGTGTGTGTGTGTGTGTGTGTGTGTGAGAAATAGAGAGACAGAGGGAGAGGGAAAGGGAGAGAAAGTGAGCGAGAGTGAGAGAGAGTGCATTTTGTCATGATGGATCACAGAAGAGGCCCATTCTTAATGCAGACCCACAGGACAGACATCTATGAGAAATGAAGGAGAGAAAGAGGAGAGAGAGAAGAGGGGAGGCGTGAGGAGGGGGAAGAGCTGGAATGAGAGAGAAACAGTGAGGGAGACGGAAAGGCAGAGAAGGGTTCTAGTTGTGTAGCGGGCACGTTTGGGGCTGGAGAGAGAGAGTGAAAGAGAAGGGCCGAGAAAGAAAAGGTGTAGAGAGGGGAGAGTTTTTCGTTCCTTGTGAACTCGTTAGCGGTTGTCTTCCCCGCCCTCCCTCCTGCACTCCCACAATGCTGAGCAGCGGTGTGCATCAATAACGCCCGTGACAGCACAAGGGGACAGGTCAGACAGGCAACCGCCGTCTCCCTGGTAACCACTACCACGTATACCATCGCCGCGACAACAATCGTCGCCAAGCACCCAGGGGAGTCCCCCTCCTCAGCCCGGCAGAGAGGGAGAGAGCGCTGCTGCTGACTGGTCCTGGGTCAGATCTAATATGAACACTGGATCTGGATGTGTGGGTAGAGACGTGAGTAGAAGATTGCTTGTAGATCAGTGGTCAGAGGGGTATTTAACGAGAGTCTTATTTCACAATTACTTACAGGAGGGTCCAGGATCTGGGAGACTGGAGGAGGAAAGCAGGATTTCAACCCCAGGAGTGGGCCTCTGAAACTGGGCTATGTGGCCTGGAATGTCTGGTTCTGGAGGTCTGTCTCTGGGCCAGGTCCTGTCACTTCAGTCTACTGACCCGGTGGTCAAACATCTGGCCCTTCCAGAAGGACAAGAGACAGAGAGAGGAAGAGACGAATGAAAGGAGGGGATAGGTGAATGAATGGGCAGATTGATGCAGAACTGACAGCAATGGAACAAAAGAAAACAGACCAGTGGCCCTTGCACTTCATGTAATTTAGTTTACTCTATTAACACCAATTAATTTAATTATTCCATTAAATGTGTTTAAATGTTGGCAGATCCTTCTAGGTGTCAGATCTTTCATTTTATACATTATCTGAAGAAGGCTGCTGTGTGCTTGTGTGTGTGTTGTGTGTGTACAGTGTGTGTGTGTGGTGTGTGTGTGTGTGTGTGTGTGTGTGTGTGTGTGTGTGTGTGTGTGTGTGTGTGTGTGTGTGTGTGTGTGTGTGTGTGTGTGTGTGCGTGTGTGTGTTTACTTAGGTAACAGCTACATGAGAGTAGAGAGGGAGTAACTGGAGCTGCTTTGTAAGGATATGAGAAGGAAGAAAGAAAGAGAGAGAGAGAGAGAGAGAGAGAGAGAGAGAGAGAGAGAGAGAGAGAGAGAGAGAGAGAGAGAGAGAGAGAGAGAAAGAGAGAAAGAGAGAGAGAGGGAGTGGGGAATATGTCGCAGGCAATTGGCAATAAAACGAACTAATGGCCAACAGTGGATGACAGATATAAAGGAGACGGCCGTTTTCAGCGCAGAGGATACGGACTTAAATATCATATCTAATAATCATGTTTTTAAAAGAAATCATATAGCGGTTGTTAAGGATACCGACGCAAAATGTCAGATCTGTGTTCGTTTCACGCGCCTCTTGATAGATGTGAAGCGACGAACCGGGGGCCCGAGCCTACGGAGCTCGCGAGAGAGATATTTCCGTTCGGACGGAAAACAAGGGGAGGGAGGAGCAGCGCGCGGACGGTTAAACCAATAAAAATTTGATCAGGGGACGGGAGGGTCCTGTTAGTGTAGCTGTAACCAATAAGAACGCGAGTGATGGTCTGTACCCCACGTGGGATCTGAGTCCCAAACAACGCCGACAGTGCATTGAGTCGGTTCTGGCCAATCAAGGAGGAATAAGGTGTTAATCTCAATACGGATTGGTTCTCAATTTCATACAGTCCCTCAGTCATCACGTTTGCGCCATTTGTTAACTCTTTGCTAGTACGCAGGCATAATAGGCTGCTGGAGCACACTACGGCTGTGGTTGTGCTGGTAGGATTTAATATAAATAATATAATCAAATAACATATGCATTGTTTTGGGAAGTAGATACATCTACAATAAACATTTAGAGTCAGGCTACATTTGAGATAGGGTTATGGTTCCATTATTGAATGTATCCTTGATTCTTTTATACAGTATTTCGGATTTTTTTTCTTCTTCCAAATAACATAAAGCAGCCTCGGACACGGGTCACTCTTATTAAATCGATTAATTATTTATTCATAAGAATTTACATATCTCTGCTAGACAATGGGGGGATGTATAGCCTGTGTAAGCCATAGTATTTGTGGAATACGTTGCCTGTATAGGCGGGCTAAAATCATATAGCTTAGGCTAGTATACAAGTCACATCAGAATGGAATTTAGGATGCCCCCCCCCCCACACACACACACACACACACACACACACACACTCCCCCTCCCCTCACTCTCGCGCTCTCACACGCCCCTTCTGCTGTTTAATTGCAGTGATGATTTAGCGTTGATAACGTCCACATGTTGACGTCTTTGAGTTCACTTCTTACGTTTCTGGAAGGCCCCCCATTAACGAAGCAGAAGCAATAAAACAGCGATTAAAAATAGTTATAGAATCCTGCCCTCCTGTGCTACGCAGTCACACAGGCACCAAGACTGACAAACCAAGCATCAATCTTTATTTTCTCTAAAAACATATTCTGTGACCCGGGAACTGGACCCATGACGGAACAGCACGCCACTGCCTCTTAGTGGACATAGCTGGTACTACAACAGCTGTCAGAGCCTAACCTCCTGCCCCTGATGTATTAATGTTTGTGTGTGTGTGTGTGTGTGTGTGTGTGTGCGTGTGTGGGGGAGCTACTAAGGCTATTGACGGGGAGAAGACTGACAGGGGAGAACAGAGATCAGCTTTCCCCCATCCTGTCCATCCCAAAAGTGTGTCCCCACGGACATGAGGAGGGGTTAGGAGAGGGGGATGAAATGAAAGAGGAGAAAGAAGGACATGGGTGAGAGAGAAAGAGAGAGGGAGTCCATCTTGCTGTCAGCGATACATGGAAATAGAGAGGTAAGAGAAGAAGGGATGGAGCGAGAACGACAGGAAGAGATGGAGGAGAGGGAGGTGAGATGTCAGGGTGGAGAGAGCTGGTGTAACGAATGATGGAGAGATGGAAGGTGGAAGAGAGGTTTGATTAACAGGTGGATGAAGACAGAGAGACAAGGAAGGGATGAGAACGGGCGAGGCGACGTGTGAAAAGGGGGGAGCAGAAGAAGGAAGGAGGCAGAGGGTTGGAACATGACCGAGTGTGGGAAAGGGAAGGAGGGAAGGAGGCAGATGGGAGAGAAGGTCAATAAGGGGGAAGGACGAAGGGAGATTGAGGGTTTGGGGAAGGGTATGGAGGGAGGACGGATGGAGGCAGTGAGGTGCTGGGGTGATGGGGGTAGGGTGGGAGAGATGAGCAGGAGGGAGGGAGGGAGGAGGTGAAGAGATGTTGGAGTGAGGAAGGAAGGGAAGAGGTAGAGGGGGAGGAGGGAGGGAGGGAGGAAAGGAGGAGGTAGAGAGATGTGGGAGTGAGGGAGGAAGGAAGGATGTTGAAAGGTGTAGGAGTGAGGGACGAAGGAAGGTAGAGAGGTGTTGGGCTAGCATTGGCCCCCTATAGACCAGGGAAATGGGACAACAGAACTGAACTTAATAGGCTAGAAAAGGCTGGGGGCTGTTAACGCAGAAATTGTCTTTTTAAACTTCACCCCCCCCTCTCTCTCTCTCTCTCTCTACTCTATAACTCCCCTCCCTCCCTCTCTCTCTCTACTCTATAACTCCCCTCCTTTCTCCCCTTCACTTGCTCTGTCCTTCTCACACTTTCTCACTCTGTCGTTAACTCAGTTTCGCTGCCTCCCTCTCCCTCTCCCTATAATTTCCCCTCCACCCCCCTCTGTCTATCCCATCTCTGTTCCCCCCCCTCCCTCCCCCCTCCCCTCTCTCTGAGGAGGTGTAATGATAGCTATTTGAGTGTCATCAGAGCAGCGCAGTAATGGCTTCTGAAGCACCATTCCACAGTTGCCACGGTGAACCTGGCACGGTCGCCATCCCGGAAAAAAAAAAGAGGAAAAAAAACATCTGGTTGGCCATCGTCAGACGTCGCTGTGCCAACGGCAGCGAGAGCTGCGGCGGGTCGACAGACTATGACATTGCCCCCAGGGCCAGGGAGAGGGGGTCGGGGGGAGTAATGGAGCGTGGGATAGGGTCCATATGAGCAGGACATACAATAATAATACTAATAATAATGATGTTTTTATAATAAACATTTTGTTATCCTTTTTTTATTGAGCATTCATTGTGGGTGACCATGTGTGTGCGCGTGTGTGAGCGTGGCTGAGTGTGTGTGTGTCTGAGCGTGTGTATGTGTCACAGCGGGTACTTGTTTGTCTCAGGTGAGGTCTCAGGTATGCAAATGTGAGGTTCTGATTTCCAGTTCATGTATGTAATTTCCAAGATAAGAGGTATTGAGTTTGCCCATAGTCAAAGACTGGCACACAAACAAACACGCACAGACACACATCACATATCCCCTTACCAGGGGGATCAACTGACTAGAAGAGTACAGTCCAGAGCCTGGGGATGGACAGAAAGACAGGACCATGGTCAACACTAGATCACTGGAGAAATCTAGCAGATCATATGAAATATTCCTCTGTAGACCGTGTTAGGTACTCTTGATCTGATAGATTAAGAACACAGTATAAGAAGCAGATCACTCACATCAACATTTTGTCTTTAACAGAAGACTTATTTCTAACCATTTCCATCCTCAAAAACATTCAAACATGTCACTGCAAAGACACATCAACACATTGATGAAATCAACATACCCACATAGTTTTCTTAGCTTTGGTAAATTATGTTTGTGTATGGAGTCCGCTTTCCACTGATGTCCCACATGTTATATGTGACTAGATCGCCCTCTGCTGGTGACGGCCTGCTAACCAGAACACTGGGCTGCTGGTGATGTCACCATCAGGGGTTCCCAACACTGTATGTCAGTCTAGATCTAAGTGGAACCCAATCTTCCATTATAGAGTACTGCTCCCATTAATATCAAGACTTAAGAGCTGACAATGTCCTGTATCTGACTGGCAAATCATCTAATTGAAAATCTGTGTGGCTCTGAAATGTAGCAGGAGGTTTGGGTACATGTGTGTTTTGGGGCAAAAGGCATCAGTTCTCTATCTCAGTCCCACAAAGTAAATCATTGAGTATATGAAGCATTTAACATGCTATGCACCTCAGGTTATCTGTGTGTGTGTGTGCTTGGCGGGGGAGGGGTACTGGTAGATTAGCCAGGTTGTGATGATAGGAAGAGGGATTAACAGGACTCAGCTATGAACACGTCTGTTTACTCCACAAACAGGCTTACAAGGGACTGATTGGTGGGCTTGATTACACACACATGTGCTGACCACCTGCCCCCTGTTTAAGCCATACATTTCCAAGTCTCATTCCCTGGTGTCATCTGTCTCTGAATTTCAGATTCAAATTCTTCCCAATCTCTCTCTCTCTCTCTCTCTCTCTCTCTCTCTCTCTCTCTCTCTCTCTCTCTCTCTCTCTCTCTCTCTCTCTGTAACTCTACCCAGGACTGGCCAGGTAAGTGGAGATACACTCAGGCCCAGGGAGGCACAGGGAAGGCTCTGGTTACGTGACACAGTGTGTGTGTGTGTGTGTTTCTGGTTACCTAGCTTTGTATGCACCTCAGTGAGAGAAGCGAGGGAGAAAGAGCAGACTAAAGCCCAGGGCCAAAGAAAGGCAGGATTACACACAAGTCACAGACAGAGAGAGAGAGAAACGGACCAGGAGAGGAGGAGAAGAAAGAGTAGGAGAGAAAGCTTTGAAACAACAAAAGCGAACGCGAACCTAAAGCTGGCGTGTGGCAGAGATGTAAGAGGCTGGTGAAGGAAGAAGCAGGGGAAGGAGAGGACTGTCGCCTGCCCGAGAGGGAGCCCTGCCCGGAACATTCTCTGAAGATGAGCCTGTTTAACGGACTCACAGACCAAACCTGCCACCGATCACGAAGGAAACTGGAGGGGAAAATAAGGGAGGATTAAACTAAGGAGAATAAGGAGGAAGAGGGACGGAGGAGGAAGAAGTGGAAGCAGGAGAGGGGGTGAGTGACAGTGAAGAGAGAGGGGGTGAGGTACAGAAGAAGAGGAGTGGGGAATAAAAAGTTAGGAAGCTCAGTACAGGGGTTGTTGTTTTGGTTGTCCAGTTTAGATACCAGTCAGGAGATCAGAGGATAAGACCACAGTAGTAAACTTTAAACAAAGAAAAAGAGGGAGAGAGGGAGACAGAGAGAGAGCAACTGACAGAAAGAAAGTGTTTAGGACCTAATGACAGGGAGGGATGGAGGGAGTAAACCTGAGAACCATGGAGGCATAGAAAGTAACTAACAGAGACGGAGAGAGAGACAGAGAGAGAGAGAGAGAGAGAGAGAGGAGAGAGAGAGAGAGAGAGAGAGAGAGAGAGAGAGAGAGAGAGAGAGAGAGAGAGAGAGAGAGATAGATAGATAGATAGAGAGAGAGGGGGGGAGTTGGAAAAAGAAAGATACACAAAGTAAATAATAATAAGTAAATAGTTTTCTTTGGGGAAAGAGAGGGAAGAACAGAGAAAGGGGGATCAGATGATGTCACAGTGTGTGTGCTGGAGTTCTGAGTCCTGCTAACTATAATCCTGATTAGGAAACGGGGAAAAACTGCAGAGCCCGGAACGACAGATAAGGAGGAGAGGAGGGAGAACACACCGGGAGTCCTACACATTCAGAGAGAGAGAAGGAGGAGAGAAGAGACACTGAGAAGTGGAGGAGGGACAGATAATTACCAGCTAAAGAAGTCTTTGGAAAGTAAACCTTTCCAAATCTGGGAGAAACAACATAATTACTGTAAGTCGGTTAAAGCTGTGTGTGTACAGTGTTCGCGCGTGTGTGTGTGACAACTCAAAATGAGGACTGAGAGATTTGTAGTCTCGTCAGTGTTTGGGACTTATTCATGTAGGGTACTAACCACTTCACAAATTCATTCCTCTCTTGGTCTAACTTGTCAATGCACCCCTCCCTCCCTCCCTGCCCCCCCCCCCGGCCCCCTTCCGTCCATCCCCCATGCTCTCCCTCACCTCCCCCTCCTCTCCCCCTCCCTCCCCCTCCAGGTCAGCATGCCCGCCAACGGGAACCATCCACTGAAGCTCCAGTTTGGTCTGATCAACCACGAGAGCCGCTACCTCACCCATGAGGCCTTTGGCTTCAAGGTAACAGTCCTGGGAGGCCTGCTGCTGTCTGTCACTCTTCCTGTGGGTTAGGGTTCAGTAGGAATTCAGCCCGGGGATAGGCTTAAAGACTGCTCTGTGTCCACTCTACTGGGTGAACACATCACACACACTGGGAAAACACTCCCAGAGTTGAATCCTACTACTGCAGCCCTCATTGTGGGTTTCATAATGAAGCAGAAGACATAAACAAAGTTGTCTCCTTGCTCTGTGTTAATGAGCAGTGTGCGCGTGCGCCCCCCCGCCCCCCCCCCCCCCCTCCCATACCTGCATCCCCCAGGTGAATGCATCGGCCCCCTCCCTGAAGAAGAAGCAGATCTGGACGTTGGAGCAGGATCCCAAGGACCAACAGGTAGGCTACCTGCCCCGTTCTAGATCACACCTGCTCACATTCTTGCTACAGCTGAGCATGTTCTGGAACAGCCGAGCCTGAACTCATAGCTGTCCTCTTCTTCAGGTTGTGTACCTGCGCAGCCACCTGGGGCGTTTCCTCGCCTCGGACAAGGATGGCAAGGTCACCTGTGAGGCCGAGGAGCGAGCCACCGACTGCCGCTTCCTGATTGTGGCCCAATCAGACGGGCGCTGGGCCTTCCAATCAGAGCCCTACCTGCGCTTCTTCGGAGGGTCACGTGACTACCTGTCCTGCTTTGCCCAGATGATCTCGGAGGCAGAGCTGTGGGCGGTACACCTGGCCCTGCACCCTCAGGCCAACCTGCTCTCCGTGGCTCGCCGCCGCTACGCACACCTATCTCCCGAGGACGGCGAGGTGGCAGTGGACCGGAACATTCCCTGGGGCGTGGCGGCGCTGCTCACGCTCGTATACCGGGACGGGAAGTACCAGCTCCGCACCTGCGACAGCCGCTACCTGGGCAATGACGGGAAGCTGTGCGCAGAGGGCAGGGAGAGGGGAACGGGGTACACCCTGGAGCTGAAGTGCGGGAAGCTGGCGTTTAAGGATTGTGAGGGGAGGTACCTGTCCCCTATGGGGCCCACGGGCACGCTGAGGTCAGGGAGGTGCTCCAAGCCGGGCAAGGATGAGCTGTTTGACCTGGAGGAGAGCCACCCTCAGGTGGTCCTGATGGCAGCCAACGGCCGCTACGTCTCCATACGACAAGGTGAGAGAAGAATATACACGTACACGTATCACACTTACACACGTTGATGATACACAGACACACTTGATAACACACACTGAACACCGACTGCTACGGCTACTATCACTACAACTCCTCCTCCATATTTATATTGTACACCACCAGATACCACCTGAGGATACTGAGCCTGCAGATACACAGGAAGTACATTAGCGATGGTGGGCTACTGAATATTCATGAGTCTGTACACGACCAGTCTCAAAGGATTGTGTGCACAGTAATTATGGGAAACGTGTCTCATGTCTCCATCTTATCATGTCATCATTTGTTAAATCCTTCCCCCGAAGACTAGATTGACAGATTCGTGTGTGTGTGTGTACTTATGCCCAGTGTAGCGTTGTAACAGTGTTAGAAATGGGCTCTTGAAAACTACAAAAGGTATTTTTGTGCAGATATGGTTTAAGGTTTGTCACAGGGTCATGTTAGAGGGTTAACTACAGTATTCAGTAGGATAAAGAGCCAAGCTGGCTACATAACCCTGGTGGTTTTTCAACTACTTCCTTTCTTTGCAAAGCTGAACTCCAGTTTCTACAATGTTCGGAAACTTCTTCTAGAATGCTGGGTGACTGAATGCAGAATGTTGTGAATGTTGGGTTATAGATTCTAGAATGTTGAGTGAGTCATTCTAGAATCCTGGATGAAAAATCTTTGAATGTTGAATGGCTGATTCCAAAATCTTAGATTTTAACATTTCAAGTGGTCATTTCTTGAGTTGGTTAGCATTAATTGTCAGCAGTATGGTCCATGACAGTGGTGAGGTAAAGATTCTTGTCTGAAGTGTTGTGTTACTGCATTGCTGAGTGCTGTAACTGTATCTGCATCATTGTTCCTGGAAAGTACTCCAGCTAACAGCAATAACCAAATGGCGGCGCAGCAGAAACTGATTGCCTGAAGGATAGATGGTACGAGGGCTCGGGAGATAAGGCTAGTGACGTCACTAGCTAGTGTGAGCTCTCAAGCACACACACACATTCACTCCCAAGAAGTCTGACACCAATTCCATCTCACCAAATCAATATTCACGGATTCTCTTTTTGGTCACATACACACTCCCCCTCTTTAACACACGCACGCACACAAACACGCTTTCTGTAGTGGTGAGATGAGTTGATGCTGCTGAATAATTGATCATGTCAAGGCAGAGTCTGTTTCCAGAAACCGAAGCCCTGTGTTGCCCAGCTCTGCACCACACAAACCCTGCTCTAACCAGCTTCATTAGAAGAAGCAACATGGAGCTAGACTCGAGGAAAGAAGGAAGGACTGAGAGAGATGTATAGATACCAGCCAGATGAACGCTTATGAAAGTGCAGGAGACGGAGAGAGCGGGAGATGGAGAAACAAAGAGAGAGTGCAGAAGGGATAGAGCAGAAGGGATGGGGGGGAGCATCTATAAAGCATGAGTCTCTGTAGACTTTAAGACAATAGATGCAGCAGAGGGACATCTGGAGGGAAGAACTCCTCCATTGTCACCTGTGAGCTGGCTCGTTAATCTACACCTCGGCCCGTTCTCCCAGGAGGACGGAGGGGGGCCCCAAAAGTCACATCAAAGCCAGAAAAAACAAGCGTTCAGCTCAAGCATATGCATGACTCAGTGAAAAGCACCTCGGAAACGGTTACGATCTGAACAGGAAATTAGCTCCTTGTTTTCGTCTACCATTTTACCTTAACCCTCCCCAATTCTGTCACTTGCCTTCTTCTCTCGACAAGCTTTATTCTTTCCCATTCTGCATTGGCTTCTCTCTCTCTCATCCTGATGAAAGTAACGAGAGCATGTGTGTGTGTTTGTGTGTCTGTGTGTGTCATGGAGCTGTCATTTCCATCATCACCTCCCTGTGCTGGAAAGTGAAAGAGACAAAACCTCAAAGACACGCACAGATACGCAGACACACACACACACACACACACACACAGTGCCTGGTAACAGGATGAAGGTTTCCAGTGAAAGAGGGAGATCAAGAACGAGAGTGTGAAAGAGAGAGACAGACAGACAGAGAGAGAGATATGGAGAGAGGGTAGTGAGGGATACATCCAATAATAAGGGAACACTGGGCCATGGCATCACCTTACCATTAATAATGGATGTCAGAGCGACTCGCTGATAGATTAGTCAGGCCTGCTCCATTTTAGGGTGAACGGACAGGCGGGCCTTCGGGTTAGCCAACACCCAGGAGCGTATAAGAAGAAAACATGAGATACATCACATGTCTCCTTTGACGATACATTTAAGTCGCTTCCATGGAATTCAATTTATTTACTCCAAGTGCGATAAGGATAGAATGTGAATCTGTAATGTATTGGACGATTGTGCATTCCTCCTTTGCCAGCACCAGGTGTCTAGTTGTCATGGGTTCTAGTCCTGCTAATGGGTTCTAGTCCTGCTAAATGACTAAATGTAGTCCAAGGCCCCTAGCATGTGGGTCTGGTCCAAGTCCTCTACCATTCCTCACACTGCCCAGACATCAGTGTGCCTAGCGATCGTGACACCAACTCATTTAGCGTGCTTGGCTAACCAGGGTGTTAGAGACACCTACCACTATTTTTATTACAGAGAGTAATACCCGGAGTAATAGCTGGCTGGCTTCTACCCCTTCATTTGGCTTGCTGGCTTCCTACTTTCCTCTCCTCTCCTCCCTGCCCTTTAGTACTAGCCTTTTATAACTATCTCTTATCATCTTTCCGTAGCAGTTGTTTGAATGAATATGTAACAGAAGAATAGAGAATGACACTGCAAAGATAACAATACTCCTGCCTGTGGTTTGATGGTTTGATGGAGAAGTTCACTAAGCATAGAATATACAGTGTTCATGTTCCTAAAGCTTAAATCCAGACAAAATACTTTCACCAGCCTTGACCATTAGACAATACAGAAACCTCATCATAAAGCTGACAGCAGTGGTTGGTGTAGGTCAGAGTGCGAATTATACAATGTCAACTTCTTCTCCAGGGCGTGTATCGACCCCCCCAACCTTTTTTTGGGGGGGTCCAAGTCTTAATTAGGGGGGTCAGACCCCCCCAAACCCCCTCGTAATTCGCACCCTGGTGTAGGTACTATGTTTAGCGTGTGATCCTGTGGGTCCGGTGGTGGTTGGATGTGTGTAGAAGTGTGTGTGTGCATGTGTGTATGTGTCTGGGCGGGGTGTTGGGGTGAGGCTGGGGGCATCAGTACATTCTGCTAATCATGCTTCAAACAATCCTCGCTTTTCTCCCCTGATTTTTTTCTCCCTCCTTCATTCAGGGATTGAGGGATTGAACAACTGGTACTCCAAAGCTGCTTAGATCAGAGCCCGACCGGGAAAGAGGGGGAGGGAGGAAGGGGGGGGGGGGCAAGGGAGCAGAGGGGGGCAGTAGAGTGGGGTAAGGTACAGGGATCTGTGTCATTAAAGGATTAAGAAAAATGATTGAGGGATATTCTGGGATGCATCTCATTTGGGTTTTAGCCTCCACAATCCGTTTGATGTCAGGTGGGGTGTTGGTGAGGAGGGGAGGTGGTGAGGAGGGGCGGTGGTGAGGAGGGGCGGTGGTGAGGAGGGGCGGTGGTGAGGAGGGGAGGTGGTGAGGAGGGGCGGTGGTGAGGAGGGGCGGTGGTGAGGAGGGGCGGTGGTGAGGAGGGGCGGTGGGAGTCCAGTGTCTTGTCAAGGTGGGGTGTTGGTGAGGAGGGGCGGTGGGAGTTTCTTGTCAAGGTGTGTTTCCTCGCATCCAACAGAAACAAGGGCAGATAGCGATTCAGCTGATACGTTTTCAAGGCTAAGTTGTTAATTGCTGGGGGCTAAACATTCCTAATGCCTAAGACGCCTAGGCATAAAGCCTAATGTGTGTGTGGTACCCTATGTGTGTGTGAGAGAGAGTGCACCAGTGCATGCTTGCCCCTGTCAAAGTCTTGCTTTGGCCTTGTGGCTTGTCTGCTATGGAGTTGGTAGGCTACGGCTAAGCAAACAGGTTTTTCACCTATCCATGTTTGTAAGGAAAGACTTCCCAATATTTTTGCTATGGCTTTCATACTGTGAGTAGGTCAAACAATGTCATTAATATGGACATTGCAAGCATGAGTGTGCAAGGCAACTTTAATTGACAGCTAACCCAGTAAGAATTCAGTCCTTCCAGCTTGACATTAAAAGAAAAGGCTGGGACCATGCATATTTGAAACGCCCACTGAGCTGTTTGATGGCCTACAAGTTTAATCTACCTGTGCAGTCAGTAATCAAACTTGCCTGATGCAGCTTCCCCTCAAGGGTTCATGTTGGAACAGGAGGGTTATGTAATAGGATGAATAATAGCAGGTTCAGTGCCTGCCACCCCCATCCAAAACTTATTGTAGTGATGCACTGACAGGATGTCACTCTTATGCCCCTCCCAGGAGTGAGTATCTCGGCCAATCAGGAAGATGAGACGGACATGGAGACATTCCAGATGGAGATTGACAGAGAGAGCAAGAAGTGCATGTTCAGGACCAGCAAGGGGAACTACTGGGCCCTGGTGGCCCATGCGGGAATCCAGACCACCAGCACACAAATGTGAGTAACACTCTTCTCTCCCTGCTCCTCCGCCCAGCATTCTCCCTCTGTTACCCTCATGCCTCCCACTGTTCTACAGATCTGCCGATACCATGTTTGCAGTGGAATGGTTGGGCCACAGGGTGGCACTGCGGGCCAACAACGGCAAATACGTCTGCACCAAGAAAAACGGGCAGCTAGCGGCCGTCAGCGACTCCATAGGTGAATACAGACTAAATACAGAACAAAGTACAGTGGCACGCACGTTTAACCCACTCACCGATTGATTGTCGCCTCACACACATAGAGGCCCTTCTACCCCTAAACCCTCCTGTTTCTCTGGCACCTCGACGTGCCACTTTGAACCTTGATTCTCTGCTCGTTTCTCAGGTGAGGATGAGCAGCTGATTCTGAAGCTGATCAACAGGCCTATGCTGATTCTGAGGGGGGAGAATGGCTTTGTGTGCCATCACAAGAACTCCAACACTCTGGACGCCAACCGCTCCGTGTACGACATCTTCAGCCTGCACTTCAGTGACGGGGCCTACCACATCAAAGGTCAGGGCGGGAGGGGTCAGACTCCTCACGCTGCTTCCTGTGTTTCTCTCTGTCTACGTCTACCGGCTCTCCACAAAGGCCAGATGGATAGAAACTCCTGATGGAGCTGAATCCCAAATCTCTAACTTTCTGCCTACATGCAATACTAAATACACATGTAGTGTGGTCCGCTCCATTGACATGGAACTGACTAGTTTAGATGACTTTCCATAGGACTATATCCTGAATCCTCTATTGGAAGCAAAGGCATTAACAGCACACCATACAGTCGTGAATATATCGGTTTGTATTGGCCATCAGTAAAGCAATATCCACTGGCAGAGTTCTCACAATACCAACTTTGATGGATGCTAAAAGTTTTGGATTAACAAAGCGTTTTACATTGCAGATGTTTCATGGTGTTCCCTTCTCTTTCCCACCAACCCATTCTGTCCTCTGCACTCCCTCTCTGACGCCCCCTCCAGGTGTGGGTGGAAAGTTCTGGTATGTGTCCAGCAGTGGTTTGGTCTGTACTGACGGGGAAACGCCTGAGGACTTCACTCTAGAGTTCCCGGAGCACGGTCGTATCGCTATCCGGGGCAAGAACGGGCGCTATCTCCGCGGCGACCAGGGCGGCAACCTCAAGGGCGATGGGCTCCGCCCACACAGCACAGCCCTGTGGGAGTACTGACACAACTGAGCCAGGACTGAGTTTAATCTGTCAGCAACTCCAGTAGGTCCCCATCACAACACAGAGGGCTCGTTGTGCAGTCGGTAGAGGGCTTATGTGTACTCCAGCAATGTGCAGCCAGAATCATCTTCATCTTTTCACTTTAGTTTTTTCGCTTTTTACTTTTTACCAGCCATGACCCCAAGGTCAAACGCCTCTTATGGAGATAACGGCACGGTAAGACAGTCAGGAGGAGACAGAGTTCTGCCCCCTCTTAAAGTAGATTATCCTGCTAACGGCAGGTCTGGGATCAGACGTTTGGGGGCTTCAATGCTCTAAATACTTAGCATGATGTTGGTTATATCTGATCGAGGGTCACCTCCGCCTGCTTCCTGTGACACCCTGGGCTAGAGGATCCAGTAGGATCTTTTACAGGAAGACTGGGGAGAGTGGGAGGTGGAAGTGATGAGTAGAGCTACATTCAGGACCTTCACCACCTTACCTGTTTGGGGAAGGTGTTTATTCTTCACCTGTCTGAATCAGCATGTGAGGATGACTCCTGTTTGAACATCATGGAGAGTCAGAGATTAGGTTTCCTAAATTCCATGTCATCTTGTCGATAGGGAGGCTAAGAGTGTGGCGAGTATAGGATGCTTGTGGCTGAGGCTCCTCACTAAAATCTCTAGTCCACAGCAGTGTAAAGAGGCCCCTAATGAGCTAGGGTGAGCCTTTGTTACTATGGAAACCCTGTTACAGGATAGGTACATTAGGAAGGAGTAATAGGGTGTCTCTGTACCTCGAACACTACAGCTAGCATACTACTTTACATTCACATCCCTCAGCAGTAGTTAGTAGACTGCCTAAGCAAAGTAGTAATGGCAGTCTGTGACATCGTTGAACCTTCAGCATATCTTTACTTTGTTTGTAACATTTCCCCTTTGGTATGTTTAATGTAAAGAAAATTGACACGCTTTGGGAATTGGTGAATAAAATTCAACTACAACAACACTGGGATTCGGCATAGGTTTCTGTTTTGGGTTTGTATTTTGCCAAGATGAGATCAGTCAGTTGGAGGCAGTATGATATGACACACGAGATCAGAGGTCAGCTGGCTCATGACGGGCATGTCCTTCTTAACTTCTTCACTGGGAGTCCTGTGTGTCTGTAGGGGTTTGCAGGCTGAAAGGCCAAGCAAGTGGACACCAGGCTCACAGACTCTATGGACCTTTTCATCTGCAATGATCAGGGCATGCCCTTAACCCTTGTGCTGCCTTCGGGTCACATGACCCAAAGGTTCATAACGAACCATTGTTGTGTTTACCCAATTTTACCCAATTCAAAAACAAATACAAATTATTTTCTTTTAACTTTCGCAATGTGGCGGGTCTGAGACAGCCCAACGGTTAAAAGAAAAAGCTTCACTTTGTTTTTCTATGCGGTAAATTTGTCGCAATACGACGATGGGTCACAATGACTGATGGGTCAGAATGACCCGAAGATAACACAAGGGTTAAAAAGGACTGATAACAGGTTTAGTGCAACTCTTGCCAGTAGCATATAAACCTTGTCCTCCATAGGTTAAACCGATGGTACACAAACCATGGTTTATTATTTAGATTTTAAGAGATGTTACCAACCATACTGTATACATTCCATGGCCTACACTACGTGCTCAACTTAAACAGTACTGGTTTAAACATAAAAGTATTGGAAACAAATTATATTTTTGCATATATATACAGAAATAAGCAAAATGTTATTATATATATATATGGGTCTGGTCTCCCTGGGATACATATTAAATGACCTAAATGTCACGTTATGATGAGGGGGTTCTCTCTGATCTGTCGGTACGCACTGAGCAGTGTTGTGGTCACCTGCCCCGATATCGTCTCTTGCCCAAAGGCTTCTGGGATACGAGACTCCTGGATCTTCTCCAACAAGGCCTGGTGGGAGGAAGAAGAGGTGCATGTTGGGATGGAGGGAGGAGAGGAGGTTAGACGCACAATAACAAAGAACGGAAGGAGAAATCATACGGAAAAGTGGCTTTTTTTAAGGTACAATGTATATTTATTTATTATTCCAGATTGTTTGTTACATGTTTAGATACCAGGGTATCTTACCTCGGCTCGCTGAAGAGCCTGTCTCAGACCGAGACCCTGCACGCTCATGGAGGATAAATACGTCCCGGCAACACTCTGGAGCAAAACCTTACACATGTCCAGACAAGGTTAGAATATTCCCATATAAATTCATCTGATTACATATGTGTGGGTGTGTGTACCTGTACACGATGTAGCACTGCATGGTGAAGTCCACACACCGCAGCAATGGAGGAGCTCTCTACCTTAACCTCCACTGCAGCCAAGATCCCCTCCTCCAATCTGACCTCCCCCACAGCTACCTGGTAGAGACACAGTTACTAAATAAAACAAGAAAAACACCTAACAAAAGATATAATCCCAGACAGACTACCACACACACACACACCTCTGTTACAGTCAGTTTGACGGGGTGTCCTCCTGGGGCCATGGCGTAGACTAGAGGGCTGCCCAGCCCCCTTTGGTCCCCTCCCTCCGTCCTCTCCTGGCCCCCAGGCCCCTGGGACAGCAACCAGTCCAGGACCAAGCTCCCCAAGCCAGGGGAGACCGTCACCCCCAGAGAAGCTGAGTCTGGGGGTCCTGGTTTTAGAGCAGACCTAAGTATCTCTGATGACACCACAACTCTGGCTGAGAACAGACGGCCCTCGGTCTCTGCCCCCCCAGCTCCCTCCCCCCTGCCTGCCCTCATGAACCCGCAAGAACTCAGGTAGGCTTGGATGGTATCCATGGCCACGGTATCCGTGGAGACGCTGTGTCCGAAGGTGATGCCAGGGGGTGCTGTATCTCCTTTGACCTTGAGTGCATCCAGCCAATCAACGGTCAGCATGTCCAGAGCCAAACTGACATAACCAGTGTTGTCCAATCCCAGAGCAGAAACTGCAGTCTTCCCGTTGGCCAGTAGGCCAGCCATCTCCTCTCGTCCCAACAGGCTTTGCAGGGAGAAGACCAGTGAGCAGGAAACTGTTATCGGGAAGGAGGTGTCAACTGCGGTTGTAAGGGGTAACGAAACATCTGTCTTTTCACCTGCTTCCAGTCTTGAAAGACGGAAAGAGAAGGTTCTAAAAGTGTTCCCACCCCCCTCAGCAAAAGAGCGGGAGAGAGGCATCACCTGTACACACAACGTCCAACCATCTTCTAGAACATAGGGACTAGAGTTCTCTAAAACACAGGTCAGGGTTAGCGAGTCTCTCTGTAACAACCTGCTCCAACTGGGAACAACACCACATCTGATTGGCTTCTGCTGGGTATGAGTCCTCTCTCCGTGGCTGCGATAGGCTAACAGCAGGCAGCTGATGTTGAGCACCTGATTTAAGCGCTTGAGGGTCTGGTTTCGGGACTGGTTGGTGCTTTTCAATACAGAGGCTCTAAGGAAAGGTACAGAAATGAATACTTGAATGAACACTTTACCCACCAGGGCCTTGATTTATGAAACTTTATATCGTTTCATACGATCATTCTGATGTTTTATTTCAGTTAATGGTTATTTAACATGCTGTATGTATTGAACGCATGCCTCACCTCTCCCACACATCTCCGATGGCTGCCAAGAGATCCCTGATTTTCTGGCCCACCTGGGATGGGGGGAGCTGGGGTAGTCCTCCATCCTTGCTCCCCTGGGGCAGAAGCAGCCTCTGGAGCCTTCCTCTGGAAGACAATGCTACCAGCTGCACCGCTCCTACAGACATGGACACAGCTTTACAAACACAACTCTCTGTAAATGAGATCACACACACACACACACTTTTGGCTTATAAAAATGACAAAACACACACAGATATACACACACACACAAGGCCCCGGTCATCCACAAATGAGGCCAAGAAACTGACCTGAGGTATGTGTGTATGAGGGTCCAGTCAGGGCGATCACCCCGCTGATGCCCAGACTTTTGGGGCATCGGATGGTTTCCACACACTGATCCTTGCTTGGTCTCGCCGCCTGCAAAAGCACCTCACCCTCTCCTGGCCTGGCTTCCTCTCCTCCTCCCCCTAGGAGGTCCAGCACCCAGAGGTCAGATTCTGTGCTATAGTACAGACAGTTCTGACCTGGACACACACACACCACGGGTCCCGGCACACACCCCTCGCTGAAGCTTGCCACTTTGACCCCCTCCTCAGGCCCCGCCTCCTGTGCATGGACCAGCACCACCTTGCCTTGATGACCCACTACAACCACACACCGGGACCCCAACCCCATCTCTGGGGCAACACAGGTTCCTATGAATGTGATTGGCTGATCAAGGCTGTGTAGAACTCTGACACGTGGCTCTGGTTGCCCCAGGAACAGCAGTGGCAGGAAGCAAAGACGCCCATCAGGAAGACCGCAAAGGATTATGGGTGACTTTAAGAGGGCAGCATCAACACCGAAGAGGAGCTTGAAGAGAAGTGTCTCTATGAGAAAATGTCTGTCACCAGGTGATGATGACAATGAAGATAATGGTACTGCTGTATCACTAGAGTAGACACATGCCAATACCGGCTGCATGCCACACTCCCTTCCAGCATTTTCTTTTGAGTCGTCATGGAGAAAAGCTAAAACCGCTGGCAGGCTAAACTGAGAGATCCTCTGATGGTCAGGGGCTGATGATGATGGCGTTCTGTAGATGCTAAACAACCAGGCAGTCTCACACAGTGACACGGTCAGAAGAGTCCTGCCCACCAGGATGACAGAACACACTTCCTCGTCTCTGACAGCAAGCCTATCAGACGTCACATTTAGCAGGACCTGGTCCGTTGTTTGGTTGACTGAGGAAGGGGCGAGATTCCTGAAAAGTGAGAGATGAAATAAATGTAAAGCTTGTATAATCTCAGGTATTTTGGACTTATTGTTGACAGTCCAGCACATACACATGGTTGACATTTAATATACATGCATACCTGGGTAGGAGAGAAGCGAGGTTGACACAGTAGACACCCTGCTTATCACAGACTGTGTAAAGGAGTTGCTTATCCTCACTCAGGACCAGGTGACAGACATGAGCAGGGAACTGGAGCACAGCCTAAAATAATGAGGCCATCAAGTTATTATGTTTAGCTAGCTTGGTTTGATACAGAATAGAGATAGCTTGCCATCTACTTAGCCAAGTATCTTTTGAGAGATGTCAAGTTACGGTTTAAAAATTAGGGTCTTTTGACACTCCACAGGTGACAGGAAAACAAGCCTAGTCTTAAGATACTCGATCCGAGTGACAAGTATTTACCGTCAGTTTTAACTCCTCTTTGTTGAAGACGTAGATCTCATTGTTCCCTGTACATATTAGCACCTCTGTACTGCTCCGGATCACTTGAGCCGTGGCCGGAAACCGACAACCGAACTCTGCCCAAGTCTCTACAGCACATACTCGCTCCATGGCCAAAACAATCTCATGTAGGCGTTTTTAACTGCAGGTACCGGTATTTAAAGTAATGTTCATTAGGAAGTAAGAGCAAGCAATGTTCTTGTAAATGAGCATGATGACCCGGTTTACTATCATGTCCTTTCGCGAGGGCTTTTCTGGACGAAGATGCATAATAAAACTCATTACCCATCAACCAATAGTGTTAACGTGAGTCACTCTAACCAATCAAAACGTTTCACTGAAACTTCCGCCAAAAATTCAAAACTCCTTTGCCTGTAGTAACGTGAAGTCTTTAATCAGTTAGCTAGCTACATTCTTAATTTCAGTCCCTTCGTTTGTACATTTTATATATATTAACTAGTTTAGCGACAATGGATCCGTTCGGCGAGGAGCATACTACAATGTACTTTTATGAAAACAGACTGAAAACCTACGTTGGATGGCCATTCGATGAGGATTGCACTTGCACTCCAGAAAACGTAAATTGTTAGCTACTAGCTATATACTACTGTACTTAGGCTCTAGCTAATGTAGCTGAACAGTTGCGACAGCACACAAGCTTGAAAATATAGAGTTAGCTAGTGCTGTCTAGTCCAGTGCCATAACATATAAAAGCAAACTTATTTTCAATATTATAATGTCGTGAAATGTGTTGATATAATTGGCAATTCAGTTGGATTAGCAAGCTAAATCCACACTGAGATGCATTGCTAATCTTATGTCATAGTGGTGGTTGATGTTCCGGTGTTGTTTGTTGTTGGTGGTGGTGGTGATGATGGTGGAGCGGCATAACTGTTAATTTACACTTTCTCCAGATGGCCAAATCTGGCTTCATCCATACCCCGTCCGAGAACAGCCCTGACACGGCGAAGTGCTTCTTCTGCCTCAAAGAGCTGGAGGGCTGGGAGCCAGATGATGACCCAGAGTACGTTACCAATATACTAACTTATTCTCAGATAAGTAAGGTCCTAGGCTGAGTTCAGAATCTGCAGTGAGCAAGTGGTCTTTCCCATCTTTAGCTCTTCCCATAATATAAGTGGGTTGCTTTATCAGTCTGTTATTGTTGTTGCACCATTTAGAGTGAGCAGGATGTAGGCATAAACTTTCCACAAATTAGGGGCGGTATTGTGTACTGATGTGCCATCTACATAGGATGACACAATCAGTGACTCAGGCTATTTCACCCTCTTTCTCGTTATAGGCCTACTGTCTTGACTTACTTGTTGGATGTTTTCCATTTCATCCATTTACGGTAGATGTTTTTTTCCAAAGCAACTTACCAGTAAAGTGTAGTCTGTTGCAAGATGGTGTAACAACAGGATGTCAGGATTTGGATTGAATATGAAAAATATGAACATGATCAGTTAGCTATTATTATATGACCCATGTGATTCTGTGCCTCAGAGTTCTCAGAACTGTGTGAAGTGTTGCCAGTCTGTCTCTCTGCCTTTTCTTCACCTCATGTGTCTGTTTCAGGGAGGAGCACAGATCACATTCTTCAAACTGTAACTTCATTGCTCTGAAGAAAAGTGTAAATGACCTAACAGTGGAGGAGTTCCTGAAATTACAGAAAGAGAGGCAAAAGTTTATCATTGTAAGTTGTGAGTGAGTGAGTGAGTGAGTGAGTGAGTGAGTGAGTGAGTGAGTGAGTGAGTGAGTGAGTGAGTGAGTGAGTGAGAGAGAGAGAGAGAGAGAGAGAGAGAGAGAACGTGTATAAGATGAAGAGAGCAAGTGACAAAGACAGAAATAAGATGATTATAATGTGTCTGAGATGTCTTTATTTTTGTCTTTAGAACAAGACTTGTAACGAGGCTATCGGCAAGTTTGAGGAGGCGGCAAAACTGAGGAGAGGGGAGATTATCAAGACCGCGATGGAGGAAGAGTGAGGAGAGAGGCAAACAAGGAAGAGTCAATAATATGCTATAATTGATTTACTCCACTGTTTTGTACATGTTTTGTAAAAATGGTTTATCTGATTTTGATGTTTCCTTATTCATATTTTTATCAATAAATATTTGCTCTCCACCTAAATATGCATTTCAGAAATATGATTTTGTTGAATATAGTTTTCAAACTGGAATAGAAAATATATTGTTTACTTGATATTATGCAAGGAGAAATTGTATTTGGTATGTTTCACCGCAACATACCATCACAAACCAGGTGATGGTATCCTGGTGTCCAATGACAGTGCGTAAAACTGCGCGCATCATAGGATAAAAAGACACGCCTGCCCATGCCGGATGGTACTCGTGCTTTCTGTGCTTCTTTCTCGCTTCATCGCTTCAGCACCACATCATTGTGCTTTGCTGATCTACACACTGATAGTCAGGGAGTTTGTCCAACTAAGCCGAGAAGAGAGGAAAAGAAGAAAAGCATAATTCTAAAACGATGTCCATATCGACTGTCCTTAATAAGTGGTGACTTATTTTGAAACAATTAAATCGTCTTAAACATTCAGACGTTTCTTGTGCCAGCTAAAGAGTTTAGAAGGCAATATGAAGACGCTTTCGTTCGGTGCACTAGTGCTCACCGCGGGCATCACTGGGTTACTGAGCTTTGGCTTCTTGGCTGCTGCTATTGGAAGTGAGTACTGGTATATCATCAAGGTGAACCGAACCGATGTTGGAGATTTAGACTCCCACTCCGGACTCTGGAGAGTACACGAAGGTAAATAATGTTTTGCTTTTCAGTAAGAGCATACCATCTCATTAAATCCATTAGTTTCATGGTTTGTGCTTATGCTTAAAAAACATACCAGTATACAGTAGGCTTACAGTATAACTTGATTGATCTCCAGGGGCAAAATTGTACTCTCAGACGCATTGGCAGATACAATACAACATACGCCTAAACCTATTACATAGTAACATGATAATATGAAAGCGTAAAACAAATGTATTTTAAAATGCAGCTCATTGTAATTGAATACTTTTGATGGCACAATAGTAGTAAGGTAATGATGTGATTGTCCTTGGTCATGTGTTGTGGTATCCAGGTGGGGAGGTCTACTCGTTCACAGCAGACCCTGCCTCCTCCAACTATACTGAGACAGAAAAACACATGCTGCGTGAGTCAACATCACCTCTACTAATCACAGTCACTGATGAAGCTCTCAGTTCTAAACAAGTCACAGTCTATCTGTCTGTCTGTGTGTGTGTGTGTTTCCAGACATGCACAGCATGATTGTGGTCTTGCTGGTACTCAGTCTGGTCCTTCTGGTGTTGGGTGGGATCTGTGGATTGGTCAGTTCCCTTGCACGAAGCCCCGTCCTCCTCACTGGAGCAGCCTCCTACTTCCTGGTTTGCAGTAAGTGTAACCTCCTTTCTCCCCCCCCCCCCCAACCACCACCACCACCATAAAAAAAAACAATATGTGAAATGGTCTGAACTTTTTGGGTCCAAGGGAAAGGTTACAGACTGTACCACTCGATAAAGGACAGAAGGAAGCAGGGAACTAAGGATGTCAAGTGGTTTATGGGTGGACAGATATCTCAGGCCATCTGTCTCAGGGTTCAGCTCAGAACTGTGGTCCTGCTGTCTGTTTGCACGCCTCATTGGCCATAAAGATGACCACACACAACCCCACCGTGAAGGCTGCTACACACACAACCAGCTATCTGATCATATTCCACACCAGCATCTAGAGTACTTTACTCTAGTGACTTTATTATTGCTGAGTGCACGCACGCACATTATTACACCATTTCTCCCACCACCTCCCAACTCCTATTTTTATTTTGTCATATGGGAACAACTGAGGAGAAATTTCTGGTTTTGCCAACAGAGCACAAGAACGAAAACATTATAATTGAATAATTGAGTGAAAAGAACTGAAGTGAGAAAAAGTGGACAGGAAGGACAAAAAGAGGGTAGATTGGAAACAGCAAGGATTTAACCAGCCTAATTAGAGATAGAATATGTCTGAGGAGGTGTGTGTGTGGATGTGTGTGGGTGTGGGGTGTGTGTGTCTATCACAGTCCATATGACAAGACCAGATCTCTGGGATGGAACAGACAGCAGATGGCTTTCATGCCCTGCTGCCACCAACTCTGAACATCACAGCTCCAGATCTGATCCTCTCTCATGACAATAGATCATAGGAGAACTAAATACATCTAAACAGTATAGAATGGTTAAATGAAATACTGTACCACAGCTATTACCATATGTAGTCAAACACACAGTGTGTTTAGGGCCATGGTTAGGACTCTGGTATGTCTTAAGATAAAAATGTAGTTTTGTAATGCCCCATGTTAAAGGATTTCATGCACAGGAATTCATGTTAAGCTTCCATACGTTTTGTTAGGAATCATTTTTATTCTTAAAGTGGGATGCTTGACTCCTCTCTTCAGTGACCCCTGAAACAGTTCAGTTTAGACTCGGAGCACTGGGTAGGGAAGCAACTAACTTGTCTCTTAAGAACCTAGTTTCTTCTTATTTCTCTCTCCACCCGCTTAAACAGCCAGCCATGTACCCAGTCGGTCGGACAATCAGCCTTAAGATCCTGATAAAGATGGCCTTGTGTTTCAGGAAAATGGTAAACCAACAAGCCTCTTCATGCACTCGCTCTAATTGGCAGCGCATGGAGACGTGTGAAATGCAATCAATACTGGAATTAGATTTGAGATTCTCTCCATCTCTGTTACCCTGTTTCTTTCTCTTGCTTGTTCTCATGCTTGTTCTCTTGCTTGTTCTCTTGTTTGTTCTCTTGCTTGTTCTCATGCTTGTTCTCTTGCTTGTTCTCTTGTTTGTTCTCTTGCTTGTTCTCATGCTTGTTTTCATGCTTGTTCTCATGCTTGTTCTCATGCTTGTTCTCGTTTGTTCTCGTTTGTTCTCTTGCTTGTTCTCTTGCTTGTTCTCTTGCTTGTTCTTGTTTGTTCTCTTGCTTGTTCTCTTGCTTGTTCTCTCTCTTTTCCTGTATCTCTTAGCTCAAATCAGTTTGCCATAGGTTTGCTGTAAGTCACACTTTACTGGTAATTCTTTTCTCACATTTGTCTACATCCATAAAATTATCTCGAAAACGTATCTAAATTGCTGCTAAACTGTGTAGAGTTTGTGTTAGCGCGCCTCCCTACATGTGACAGATTGGCCTATCTGCCAAATTCTCAATTGACCACATTCCTGTCTAAATAAAACACGGCCATACAAAAATATCGTGTTTATTGTGTTAAGGTTTAACAGAGGGGCAAGAAGGGGGCAGGAGGAGGGTAACTGTCACACTAATACATAAAACAAAACTGAAACATTGCTGGTGCTACACCCTTGTAGAGGAGCAAGTGTGTGGGCTCAATATTTATATATATCTACCTGTTTTTCTTACTGTAACTATGTAGTAAGAGAAAATAAGCATATATGAGTAGCTTCTTAACCCTCGTGCTGCCTTCGGGTCACATGACCCAAAGGTTCATAACGAACCATCGTTGTGTTTACCCAATTTTACCCAATACAAAAACAAATTAAAATAATTTTCTTTTAACCTTTGCAATGTGGGGGGTCTGAGACAGCCCAACTGTTAAAAGAAAAGGCTTCACTTTGTCTTTGTATGCGGTAAATCTGTCGCAATACGACGGTGGGTCACAATGACTGATGGGTCAGAATGACCCGAAGATAACACAAGGGTTAAGTATTCTTTATACAGACTCAAAGTCTAGCAAATAGAGATTTCATCACAGAGCCATACTCTGCAAACTAATCAAAATATACTAACACACTCTTCTTATGGAGTGCATGCCTAGACTCCTGAAGCAGGTGGACCTCCGGCAAGTGTTCATCATATCTGGTGATTAAAATGTTCCAGTTCCCATCATGTTAACAAGCAGAAGGCAGATCAGCGCTCTCCAGCTCCTACAAGAGGGCACCAATCAGCTCCAACAAGCCACAGAGCAGCCTGATTGATTCTACTCCCTGCAGAGCTTCCTCCTTCTGTAGTGCATGTGTTTTTCGTTATCACCACTTTAATATCCTCTGTGTGTGCGATTGTGTATCTGTCTGCGTCAGTTTGTGTGTGTGTGTGTGTGTGTGTGTGCGTGTGTGTGTGAGAAAGGAAGACGTCATCAGTGTAATTTACATGGACTCTCTAATGTTCTCTCTTTAATTGTTAAATAGCTATTTTCAGGGGGCTGCTTGCTATCTGCCAGTGCAGTTTTGTGACGCAAGCTCATGGTACAGAGGGGAGCACTTTGACCAGCTATAGGGACTGTAGGTAACCTCAACTCACATCCAGACGTGACAGCTAGGAACACACATTGAGAAAGTGCAGTAACAGTAATATGACACCCGTGGGTGCCTCAATGAAAAAGAATGTTGTATTATGTCTCTGCCACCCGCCTCTCTGATAGACGCCCCCCCCCCCCCCGCCCCCCATGAGGAAGTGATCTGCTAGATACGTGGAGCAGAATGCAAAGATAGAGGGGGGTATCCAACAGCAGCTTTATTAGGAACCCAGTGTCCTGTGTGGTGGTAATCAGGAAGTGGATGTGCGTCACTGTTTATTAAGAGGTACGTGGGGATGTTCCAGCTGTCTATTAGGCTTCAGGCAAGGATCTCTCTGGGATTGAACCAAATAACTACCCACCAGTTCTCGTGCGTGATTAACATTATACAGCGTAGTCTCCGTTTCGTAAACATTTTTTGTGTCCTTTTGTACGGTTTGTATTTCCCCAGGCCTCCTGACTCTCTCTGGGGTCAGTCTCTACATCAGCTACTCCCAGGCAGCTGTGGCTGAGACAGAGAGGCTGGTGGGAGCCGAGCGTCTGGCTCAGGTCTGCACCTCCTACGGCTGGTCTCTGGGTCTGGCCTGGCTGTCCTGCGGCCTGGAGGTCCTGACAGGCTTGCTGCTGCTCCTCGCTGCCAGGACTGCCAGACGTCAGCATGGCCACCAGGGACATCACACCGTGGCCTGACCCTCCCCTGGAAGACATGCTGTATCATTGCGGAATAACTGTCTCATTGAACTACACGCTTTAAGCCCTGTTTGTTGCTGGACTAATGTGTCTCAAAGTTGACAGACCAGAATACTGAGAAGAAGAGGGAGAAACACTAGGGGGGGTTGTCTTCTGTTCATATTCATTGATAATGTGTTGACCCTCACCTTATACACATTGGTGGTCAGTAAACATGTATTGGAAGTATGTAGGTGACCAGTGGGTTGCTTGGCTAAACAGACCATCACGGATAACACAGTCTTAGAAGAAGCCAAGAGGAGGAGAATGGGGTGAATGAAAACAGCAAGAAGTCCACTGGCTCTTTTCTCCCATGGTGAGGAGTGGAATAACACTTTACATATGTTTAATGTTTAGCATTGACCCATGTACTAAAGTTTACTGCCTGAATATAAAACTCATCACATTTTCTGCCCATAGAGTTATTGTTTTAACAGGACCATTCAACTTTGCTTTTAATCTTAACATGCTAAGCCAACCTAATGTGTCATGTGGATACTGCTCAAAAGATGTTTGTTCTCTATGTATGTTAGCACCACTGTTGTATTTTTGTGTGATTTTTAATTGTTTGGACATAGACATAAAGTATTACAGTGCCACCCTGTGGTCACATAAGTCATTACATCACAGTGTGATAGCAAGAATGCAGCTTCTCATTTTCTCCCATCCATCTCTGTATCTGAAGTTTCCATGGGAACAACAAGGTCCATACAGAACAAGACAACGACACAGAAGTGAAAAAAAAACAAAAACACAAATCACGTAGTTTAAAGACTTTAGCTGGGTTTAAAATAGCCAAGTCATTGACTGGCGGCACAGTAGAAGGATAAAGGTTGCCAGCCTTGAATGCTTCTGAAAAAGTGGAGAGGGATAGATGGAAGGAGATGACAAGTTCCGAAGGCCTGAGTCTCTCGTCCAACCGGTGACCAAGGAGGTCATGTCTAAGTCTGAAACTGGACTGCACATCATTATTTAGAAGCTTATGATTAAAACTGTCGGACTGTTGATGGGTCCGCTCTATGTGGACTCCCTTAATCATAGCAGTCCCATTTCATACAGGTATCAAACATTCATTCAAGTCATTCACCACTCAACATAAGTGAAATAATTAGTCATTTTGTGAGTAGTTTTAATGAGATGTTTCCCATGAATATCACAGTGCTTCCTGAAACACAGCTGTTCTGTCCGTTAATATGTACAGGAGGGAAAACAAACAATAACTGTGTATAACAACAACAAACAATAACTATGTTCAACAAAAACACAAACATAACCGGACTGAGAGTAACACATTTCTTAATGCAGTGCGCTGACCATAATAAAGACTAAAAGCTCAAGAAGGGAGAATAGCATACTTCAGATGATCTTATATCCTTTGGTCTCCAGTCAGTTGTTCTGATCTTCGCTTTAAACAGCTCCCCACTCATCTTGAGACCAGCTCCACTCTACACACAATGTATGACTGCAATCCTTTCAACAGAGAGACATCCACAGCTGCATCACATCCCATAGCTCCAGTCTTCACCTACCTAAGTGTGTAGTAGGAATGAGAATAGATGATTTCACCAACCTCTAGAAGACTAGAGGCTAGTGGAGGTGATGTCACAGACCCACTTCCTGTTTCTGTGTGTGGGTGGCCTCATCCTTTCCCCCTCCCCTGGGACCGTCACAAACTGATGAGTTTTTCCCCCAGATCTGCAAAATGCAGGCCTGGAGGAGGTTTTCAAAGTTCCGTCAGGCACAATGTCCTTGACTGGCATCTTTTCAGTCATACAAAAGTGTGTTCCATGTCAGCCAGGCAGGCAGACCTTCCCCGCGAACAGCAGTCCCACTATGGTGAAGAAGATGGAGAGGACAAACAGGACGTAGGAGGAGCCCACTACAGTGTTGTTGGGCAGCTTGTAGGGCTGGCCTCCCACCTCGTTGATGTAAAACCCTATCGGGAATATCAGTGCTGCCATACAGAACAGCACCACTTTGGAGGAGAGACAAAAAGAGAAAGAGAAAAGATATAGTTAGCTCGCAACTGAAAACAACACGAGTGGTCTCGTTTTAAAAGAGGGCTACATGCCACTAAGAATGGCCAACCCAGAATAGAGGTACAAAAATAAATACTATAGCCTGTACCCCTTGTTCAGAGCTAAACCCGATGACAGTGTGCAATAAATGTGTTCACTCAGTCACAATGTGTTCTAGAGAATCACAGCAAGGTAATTTTAGCTCTATTATTACACCCTGAAGCACATCTCAGGACTGCTGAATAGCTTTCTGTTTCGCTCTGGGTTGATCACGGTTAAGAGCGGCCAGCTTTCCTCACTGGTATTTATAGAAGCACTCCTCTCTGTAGGAGGGTGGAGGTTCTGAAGGACACACTCAGGAAACAGCAGCCATAGGAACCACACAAAAGCTTTCACAGAAATGAAACCCCCCAGTGGTGCCAATCTGGACCTGGATGGAATCCACTAATGTCCATTAGTGATCTGACAGTATCTCAAGGTAAGTCTGACCTGTGCCATCTCTCCCCCCCCCCCCCCATGTAAGATACACAAATGTTCCAACCGGTTCATGTCTTTCCATTATAATCGGCATCTATGTGTAACTGAGGTGCTACCTACTGCCAGTGAATGCGATCCAGCGGGCATATCGTGTGGCCTGGCGGTGCCAGTGTGACGCCACCAGCAGGGCGCAAGTGAGGGTGAGGGAGATGATGCCGAGGATGATGAAGAAGAGGGTGGTGACCCACTCCGGAGGCAAGGTCGGGGGGATGCAGATCCGCGTGCGCCCATGGATGGTCTGGCACTGTCGGACCAGGCCCACTGTCAACGCACCTGGAGAAGGGGGACACTCAAGGTTAAATCACTTCAACACTAAACTCCCTCTGCTCCTCTCACACAGTCCAAAGTGTAAGTGGAGACTTGTCTGGTTGCATCTAGTCTTATCCGGGCTCACTTACCACTGCAGGTTAACTTATCATTGCTAATTCGTGTGCACCAAGAGTCCTTCATAATAAACAAAAGCCTTCGTGTTCCATTACATAACATCAATGTGTTTCATTACAGTCTCATCAGTTTTAAGGCCAAGTAAATGATGTGTCACTGTTGACTAATATACAGTTTTGCCACCATGACTGGATGTGTTACATAGTTCCCCGGGCCACACAGCGAATACTGGCCTACGTTACATGTTATCAAGCAGCAAAGACATAATGACCTCCCGGATGACACCAGGTTCCGCCTGCCTTCCCTTGTGACCTCTCAGAGCCAAGTGTTGGCTGCATGCTATGGAAACAGACCCAAATAGTCAGAATCTTGGACCATCACCCAATGACAGGGCTCCCTGGGGAACCAATCAGTGACGCATGAGGCTGGATCACCCAGACCCGAGCAGTACAGTTGAAGGGGGGCTAAGAGGGGAACAGAGGAAATAGAGAAGAGAAAGGGAGGGAAAAGATGAAGGGGAGAGAGACCTTTTTCACACAGTGACTAGCTGCCAAAGAGAGTCTCGTCTTCCTACCCCTAGTGCCTAGTGGGTCCAATTATGTCAGCTAGGTGGACATACACACACACACACACTCAACAATAAAAGCATCAACACCGAGATCATGTAAGGAATGCTTCAGCTCAGCCCCTTCCAGCTACACAAGATGAGAGAGACGAGAAATTAAATCCTCCTACCCCTTCCCCTCCTACACACACACACACACACACACACCTCCTCGTATCCACGGTAAGGTGGAGTGGGATCCCTTACCCAGCTGTTTGTGTGGCTGAAGCAGAAAGGAGACTGAAGACAGGAGCAGAAATCAGCAGAGAAGCACAATCATTATTTGGAGTGTGTGAGCTCTTCATAAGTGAGCTCTTCACAAGGCCCATTGCTACAGATACACTAACTCCAAGTCGTACTTTATGTTCTCTGGCACTGTTTGGAGGACAATCTTCTCAGGGCTGTTCAGCAGCTGTTCCAGGTGTGTAACTGGTCATATTGTTGTGAGTGTGCGTGTTGCAAAAGTGTGTCATGTCTGTAGTTAGTGAACACTTCCCAAACCCCAGTCAGTCCCCTGCTGTTTCAAACTTCACAACAGAATACCTGCATAATGACCAGGAGGCATGCCATCATACACACACACACACACACACACACGCACAGTATACAACCTACACTTACATACCCAACAACCATACACTGCCTCACAAACACACACAGACTATGACTAGTTTCAAATAAGACTATGGTCATAAGACTGATTACATTACTCTTTAACAGCATCAACTCTTATTAGGTGTTTTTATAAAGATATTTTTTCTCACTGGGGAACTGTTCGAGGAAAACTATTGTGAATTAGCTGAATAGTGTGGACAGTTACATGTTTTTAAAAACTTGAAAACTCAATAACTGTGTTCCTTGTCAAGGCCACCTTGAGTTTTCATAATATTTCATAGTTAATGGAAACAGTTTCCGTTCCCAACAGACGTAATTAGAAATAGCAAAACACCTCCATTTACAAACAGTACCACCTCTCAGGTAATAAGTATCAGGCCAATTAAACAGAGCCTCAAAGCTTTAAACTAGCTCTGATAATGACTTCCTCAGGCTAACTGGTATGGAGGTTGAGAGCCATCCGATGGGAAATGAGATTAGAGTATGAACGAAGCATGGACCTCCAGCTTTGATGAGAGTCATGAGCTGCTGGAAGGCGGTCAGGGCCGAGGACGAGGTCCTGTTAATCCGGTCTAGTTGGGTGTTGCTCGGTGATATTCTGTGGCTGGGATTGTAATGGCTTGCCACGGTTAGAATGGTAATGTGATGCGGTTGTAAATAGCCTACACAGGATAAAAAGTGCCTTATAGCTTCATCTTGTGATTCGCTCTCTCATATAGGCTACACACACAGACGCTGTCACTTGTCACACAACATGCAGCAGTGGTGATGGAGGCGGTGTCTGGAAGGGACATGATTTTACAGAAGGCTAAACATACATATATTGGTATACAACTATGATGCCGAATACGTAGTATTGTACATATGGATGTTCTTATACTATAAGTACCAAAGGTTAAGAGAAAGATCCTCACCTGACTTACCAGCTGATTCCCCTGTATTGATCCAGTCTGGGTTGGCGATGCTGGCGATGGCAAAAATGTCTGCTGCGAGGAACAGGCATCCTGATATGATGGTCAATTTATCCATAGCCTGGTGTTGATTATCTGGTAGCTCCAATGATGGTCGCCGATTTGCTTTGAGAGCCTATACGTCGTCCCTCAAGGTAGAGAAGATAAACAACACACTGAAGCATTAAGTTCAAATGCTCAATGTAGCACGATTGGGTCTTGCCCGGTGACTATATAGTCGTCATCGTTTGAGAGACTGTAAGGCTGTCATCTTAACGCACCAAACCCGTTTACCATAACGTTCAGTGCGTTGTGCTCTGTAACGTAAAAAGTTCTTAGTTTTTTAATATCCTACCGATCACCGGGGATGTATTGGTTTAGCTTGCACTTTCTTCCAAGCCAGAGGTGCGTAGGCTATTAGGCTACTGACTGCCCTCAAGGCTTGGACATTTAACAGGGAACTCCTGCTGTTTCACATATTTCCACTGCATTGTGCCGCATCCTGGAGACCAATTGGTAACCCAAAGACACATGCATTACGAGTAAAAAGAAACATCCGAAAATTCTTCCAGTATTTCACCGTTATTATCCGTTATTTGTTAATCGAAAATAGGCTTGTGCACAAATAGCCTCTGTCTCCTGGCTTTGTATCCCCCTCTCTTCTCCATGAAGAACAGCTACATCTCACATTAAACCCCCAAAATATTAAAAACACGCGAAGAATATATCGAAAACCACAATCCGTCCAGACCAAGTCATGTCCCCGCGTTAACAGAAAAACCCGTTATTTTCCGTCTTTAAATGTCCGCCAGCGACTGTATCCTTTCGTGGCAACATTGAAGCAATCTACTGACTATCAGTCGGCTACCTAACCACGTTGAATGTGTGCTAACGTCAGCTCTCGCGAGATAATACTTTAAGAGGGTGGCGCTGTTGTTGTCCAAAGACTGTATATGTGAATTCATGCCATTGTGGGAATAAATCCCCTTTCATCATAGGTGTGTTTCGTGTTTTTCATTACATTTCCTATTACTAAATCCCACTATTGCATGTTTATAAAAGTATTATCAACTAATTTGCTTGAAGAACGTCCTCAATAAACACACACAGTAACACAAAGACACAAAGCAAACCACAAATATTATGGTAGACAGTTTATTAATGAATTTACATCAGCTATACAGTTCAAGAGGACACATGGTCGTGGACCTTTATTTTACTTTGATGAAGGATGAATGATCTACTTAAGAGTGAGAACAAGTATAAATATCAACTGGTGGGATGAAAACATTATTTTCTAGAACATCGTAATTATGGTAGTACCAATGACCATATTTCTTTTTGGGTGTTTGTAAAATGGACAGATGGTCATAGCTTTACCGTTTTAAATCCCAGGTAGGATACAGGGTGACAGAAAGGTTAGATCTCATCTATGAAGGGTGTTTTTACAAGGTTACCAGTGGAAGCCATGGATTTTGTGCCGGAAACAAACTTCTGTGCAGCCTGGAAAACACAATTGTCTTCAGTTTAGTATGAAAGCTAAACAGTAATACTTTCTTTCAGACAAGCACATGACAAATAAAGCTAGTTAAACTAATTCCAAACTTTTTGGCCACACTAACCAACAATACTCAAGACCATCCCAAACAGAAGCATCACATAGTTGCAGAGGTTAAACTCACTCTCCAGTACATTCCACCCGTCTAGAGCTGCTTTTAGGTGATGTAGCTGACCAAAATGTTCACGTGTATGTGTTACCGCTACCTTCAGTGTGAGCCCAGTGGGATTTGTGGGTTAGGAATCACAGCGCAGTGATGATTACTATTCTGCATTCCTCCTGTGCTTCTCACCAGCACACTTATGTGGCAACATTCTCTCTGTCACTTACGTTGACGACGTCAGCAGTGGCAACAGTGTCGATCTTCTGGACGACGGCCTCAGGTGAGAGGTAGGACCCCGCAATCAGGGCCTGGTTGCCCATGGCCTCCAGCACAGAGTCAGAGCTTTCCAGGGACATCAGGTACTGAGCCTTCAGCTGAGTCCTTTCCATTAGGGTAACGGCCAGAGGGACAGTCCATCATCAATCATGTATCATTACAGCTTCAGATGGACAGGATTAACTTGATCCATAACATTCACAGATCATCAAATGGAAACCTTTACCAAAAAGCCACATAATACCAGTGCCACTAAATCCATTTGCAGGTTATATTGAAAAGGGGTGCTTGGTGCTGACACGTGTGTAGTCAGTCGACTAGCTTACTTGGCTCTGGTCAGGGCAGCGGCGTCAAGATCACCATCAGCAACAGCCTTTACCTGGCCAACGGCAGCCTGGATCACCTGGGGAAGGGGACAGGGAAAAGTAAATCAAATTGTGAATCAACAACAACCTCGGTATGTTAAACGTTAAATGGTAACGTGAAAATAGTATGCCACATTTCCTATGGTCTGGGATTCAGACAAAAATGTATTGACGTGTCCCTCTTGAGTTTTGATCGATTCAGCCATTGTATACTTGACCCTCTGATGGCTGGTGTTGATACTCACGTCAGTGGCAGAGGCAGCCTGGGAGATGGTGTACACTCCAAACAGACCAGAGTCAGAGTAGCTGACGTTGAAAGCAGAAGCCTAAATAGAAACATAGTTCAATTTGGTATTTTATATCCCAAAGTAGCCTTTTATTAAATTTGGAAGTTATAATTCTTATATATATTTTTTTTTTTTCAAGCAAGAGACCAAGCTGAACACCGTCCCAAGTGTCTGTGACAGTAAACTGCCTGGCACTCACATCAAATGGCTCGCTGGTTGTCTTGGAGATGCCTTGGATGAGTTTGTTAGTGGTGTTGGAGCCCCTCTTGATGTAAGGCCCCGCCCCCAGAACGTGCTGCAGCACACTGTAGGCCCAGGCCTCTTCTGAGCCAATATGAGCCCCCTCAATCACCACGGCTGAGTGGACCAGACTGTTGGAGTTCTGGTTACGTGTTTCGCCTGGAGCAAGGGAGAAATGGAGGACAAGATCAAGTGAGAGAAAGTACGTGTTTGGTGTTGAAGAGAGGAAGCAATATATTGTAGCTCTTTCTTTGCCTTACGGCCAATCGATAATTCCTACTGGTCAATTCTGTTCCTAAATCGTGTCTTGGGATTAAGCAGTGTGTGTGTGTGTGTGTGTGTGTTTGTGTGCGCTGAATCACCTCCTCTGTACTGAACCTTGGTCCCAACTGTCCCCATACCACTCCGGATGTTCAGAAACTGCTCCCCAACCTGAGTCAGCACAGTGTGGTCCACACCTGGGTACACAGGACAGGAAAACAAGATCAGTACATCATCATCGGCAGTCACTGTCATACACTATCGGTGTATTGGTGAGAATCTATTAGTGAGTCTACAGTGAGAATAGATTATTCTCTATCCATTGTCACTGTCACACAATATATAAATATTCTGTTGTTCAACATGGTACTATGTCTAGGTGGGTAGTACAGACTTACCTAGTCCAACCAGAGCCATTCTGGAACTTGTGAAGTTGTTTTCAACATAGTGGTGCAGCTGAAGAGAGATGAATATGGTTACAACACAGACACACTGAACAATAGACACACTCCCAAAGCTGGTCAAGCAGCATGTATATATCATAGTACATGATCATCTGGATGTAACACCACTCGCAGCGTTATCTGTTCAGTCATACATCATCAGCGTGCTCTTACATGGTCAGAGTTGATGTTTCCCACCATGTAATCTGGGCAGTAGAGGGAGTTGGACAGGGCGTTCTTGAAAGCTGCTGCATGTAGATCCTCAATCAGCCCTGGGGAGACCAGACACAGATTTAGTTCCAGCTCACCTCTTCAGTCCAGATCAAACATATCGGAATATGTCCACCAGGACTGAGGCGAGAGAGAGAAAGGGGGACGTAGCAAACCTATCTGAGGGCTTTGTGAGGCAAGGGCCTTGTCCATCTTCACCCTGGAGGTCAGGTCAGACACCTCCCACGGCCGGAACTCTGGCGCTGTGGTCACGTTGATCAGGTACTCCATCACTGTGTCACTACCAGGTGGAGGGAGAGAAGGAACCAAAGAGAAAGAGGAGAAGATGATGTGGATGATGTCTAGTCATGAAGGACGAGAGGGGTATGAAGAAACCAAAACCAAAAACCCTTCCAATGCTCACATGTGGTCTCTCAAGCAGTCGACGGAGTAGACCATGTTCTCTCTGCTTGAAGTCACGCTGCAGACAAGAAATCACCACACATTAGTGACTCTGCATTTCTTTTTTAAATGTCTTGAATTCAAAAGAAGAGCATATCATGTGCTTGTCTGTACGGAGTCTTGTTACTGGCTGACTGACCTCAAGCTGCCTCCCACTGCCTCCACACCTTGACAGATTTTGAAGGCAGAGGCTCCTTTGGTGGTCTGGAAAACACAAGCAGAGATGGATTCATTAGATCAGATAAGTTGGGCCACCTGCATGCTTTGGGATCTTTGGAAGTTCAACCTAGGAGGACCTCAGGAAGTTCACTCATGTCACTCAGTCACCCACCAGATTGGCGGCAAGGCGGAGAAGGTGGGTGACGCCCTGGTTGCCGGGGCTCTCATAGCGACAGCCAGCCTTGATGAAGACTCCAATCTTGGAGGCCGGGGAGTAGTTCTCCAGTGAGGCGATGACCAGTCCGCTGGGCAGTTTGGTCACCTGGAGTAGACAGGTAGATCAGTGACCTGTAACCGCTGACGCACTCATCACACAGAGCAGTACACACATAACAGTGCATGGTTATAAATTCATAAGCTTTATGACAGAGGCCTGAACCAATTCTGGGACAAGTCAATTAAGTCATTGAATTGTAGCAGAGATGTGTGTGTTGTAGAATTACAGGTTCACAACATCACTCCCCCAAACACCCCAGTCTTACCATCCCTCCCCTGACTTACCAATCCCACCCAGGCCTAGACAAACCTTATCCACTACATCCCGACTTAGCCCTTAACCTCCCCATCCAACCATGCACAGGCCAGCTCCCCAGCACCCTCCTCCACATACATGGACATCGTGGTAAGAGTGAGCCACCCCAGGGGAGACCTTGAGGCCTGCCAGGGGCTCACTCAAGGGCAGGTCTGTTCTTGAGGCGGCATAGCAGCGTTTCTGTGGAGAGAAAGACAAGTCAACACCCACTGACCTGCACATCTTGTGGATGAAACTTAACGCTCTCCGCCGCCACATCCACCTTACGGGCAGCCTGGGCTGTGTAAAGCCTCTGCAAATCAGAAAACACACAGGCGATATCATCACATGCACGTGGGTCTCGACTAAAGGGGATCAGGTGGAGGGCCATGAGATAAGAGAATCAGAGCGAGAGGAAAACGTTGATGAGGAGACTGAGTCTGCTTGATCAACAAATAATCAATAAAAGACTGTTGGGTTTCCTAGAGACCTTACATGACCAGACAGTGTTCAGCTATGAATACATCCCTCTTTAGAGTGAATTGCTACTACATGTAATAAAATAACATAGTATTGTGATAAGTAGGTGGTTTTGTAAACCTTGTTGAATGAACTGAAGATCAACTCTTAAAGTGACGTGAAACTAAACCGGGCGTACTGGCTGTGAGCCCGTCGCGTACACCCGCAGGAACACATACACATACACGATGTGTGTCACGAAGTGTGGTCAGTGTGGTCGCACAATTTATAGATTGACAGATTAAGTGCTGCCAGTGCTGGAAAACCATAAGGATATAGCTTAGGTGGCTTGCTAGCTACTGCTGTATACCCGTCTGACATAACTGACTGATCGGAGGACGTAAACATCTTCAGACAGTTTCTCGAGTTGGGTTCACCAAGATAAGAAATCACATCACAAATGTCGAGAGCGTTTATTGGCACATATATATTCAGACCAGCGAGGTTGTCGGGTGAGTTCTTACCGATAGTTGACTTATTCCCCGAATCCCCTTCATATCCCCTCTGTACTTCTACCAGGGCAATGAAACAATATGGCTGACTCGTGAATGCCCTACCCAGAGTTCCAAGCGCGTCAGATTCTTCCTCGATGGATTTTTAAACCAAACCAAACCACGTCCCCTACTGTCCTGGAGTGTAGCGGAAAGAAATTTGGATTTCCAAATCCACAATCCACAAAAAATGGGCAAATATCCCACTTATTTTTCTGGATATTTTATATTGTCGATAAGGTAGGGTACTTTAAATAAATTACCGAATTAAAGGTAAGATACGTGAAGGAGAGAATCTCCGTTCCAAGCATTTCCTGTCCCGGTAAAAGGGGTTCTTTTTGCGCATGTGTAGAGTTGCTGCGCACTGAAACACGTGTTGAAGCCGACGAACAGAAAACGCAAAATTGGAATTTCACCGAGCCTCATAGGTCTGATAACATTGTGTTCTGTAAATTCCGAATTAATACGAGTTTACTAAAAATCAAAAGAAGGTCAACAATCCTCCGTGAAGCATTCGCCGAGAGGACCAGCAATAATAAATCGAGAGCTTAGACCTCATTGAAAACATCAACGGAAGCCATCATGGTGAGTTTTGAGTTCATTGACGGAACCATGTCTATATTCTTACGGTTAACTACCTAGCGAAGCAGCTTTAAGTTAGTTAGCATGTTTTTGGTGGTGGTGTTAATTATGTTAACATATAGCCATTTGTTCTCTCAGACTGACGCTGAAGTGAACCCTAAAGCCTACCCCCTGGCCGATGCAACGCTGTCTAAGACCATCTTGGACCTCGTGCAGCAAGCCTCCAACTACAAACAGCTAAGAAAAGGGGCCAATGAAGGTGAGTGCCTGATACTAGTAGGAACCATAGTTACAATATTGGCATGGGGTGAGCCTATGTAATATCCATCCACTTGTAAAGATATGTATATGTAAAATCTCCCCCCCATGGGTAGATCTGTTACAGCCAGTCCCCTGTAGCCTACAATACAACTACATTGGATGTGAAACCAGTCTGCACCTTCAAAACGAATACAGTGCAGTGACAACCATATTGAGACTATTTGTAAGACCAAAAGTCATGGGCTTAAATGGGAGTTAATGGCTGCTACACCTTACTCACACTTTCTCTCTCTTGACCCTCAGCCACCAAGACCCTGAACCGAGGGATCAGTGAGTTCATCGTGATGGCTGCAGATGCTGAGCCTCTGGAGATCATCCTCCACCTGCCGCTGCTCTGCGAGGACAAGAACGTGCCCTATGTGTTTGTGCGCTCCAAGCAGGCTCTGGGCCGTGCCTGCGGCGTCTCTCGACCCGTCATCGCCACCTCGGTCACCATCAAGGAGGGCTCTCAACTGAAGCCGCAGATTCAGTCTATTCAGACTGCAATAGAGAGACTGTTGGTGTGATTGTATTATACATTATAATTCTCTGGTGTTCATGGTCCCTGAGAGGGACACTTATCAGGGAATTAAGTTAGTCCTGGTCTTGTTTTTTGATAAGGTATCGAATTGTCTTTGACAGAGGCATTGATCTGTACATTTATCTGTTTTTTATTTAGGGAAGCAGAAAGTAGCCGATTTTTGGCTTAAATCGTGTAAACTTATGTTTTGTGATAATAAAACATGGTTATGGTTATTTTTTATGAATGTCTGGTGTTTTCTGTGACATTGCAATAGTATGACAAGTTTAACATGGTTAAAGCAATGCAAATGTGTGCCACACACAACGAAGTAGGCTATTTGACAAGATCGATACACATCATAACGTAATTTAAGCATTATCCCGGAGATTTTCGCAAATTTAGAAATCCCGGCCGAACAACTTTTTACGTTTTGGTAAAAACTTAAATTCCAATTAAGAAATAAACTGTACTGTACCTTTTATTATCCTTTTAATTGTTGAGTTGTTGAGCGTGTGACTCATTGGTGATGGCCTCTTGCGTAACGGAGACCACGTGAGTTTCAGAACTTTTGGACCTCGCTTCAAACAACCTCGCCTCCGTGGTGGTTGGACGTGGATGGACATGACCGACTCGCCAGCTGTCATAAAGCAGGATGAGGTGGAGAGTCTGTTGCTATACAAAGACCTTATTCCCCGTCTGGAAGTGGCGATGGGGAAGTTCTCTAAACGGAACAGCGATGAGTTAATTCAGCCCGTACGCACCGTGATCCCGCTACAGAAATACAATGGGTAGGCTAAAGCAGTTTCCACTAATGGTAACGTCCTTATGTAAATCAGAATTTAACTGGTCAGTAACGAATTATTTTTGACAGATTTTTGGGTCTAATGCCAGCATACATGGTACATGAAGACGTCTTATGCACTAAAATGGTGTGTTTCTACAAAAGAGAAAGCGGTTCAACTTTGCCCTCTACCCAAGCTACTGTACTAGTGTTTGATCCCGAGTATGGTCATTTGAAAGCTGTGAGTGTACATACTAAAATGCCTGATTTCCGAGATCAGATGTCGTAAGTGATTATTGCACCAGAAATACGTTTCGGGAGAATCAGTAAAGTGTGGTTTTCATGTCTAGGTTATAAATGGAGATGTGATTACTGCCAAAAGGACAGCAGCGGTATCTGCTATATCTGCCAAGGTAGTAGGCTACACCTTCCCACTCCTGACTCATTTTATCATCACTTCCAAAACGTATACAAACACATGTTTTGATTTTATAGCCATGGGGCTTTTTTCAAATGAATTCAAATTGTAAATGTTGTAGCCTAGTCTACTTTTTCATTTCATTCATTTAGCAATGAAATAGCCTACTGTACCTTAGTGTAGGTATTGGAACTTACGGGTATTTGGAATTGTGGTTTTAATCTCATGGAATGTGTTCTGTTGTCCAGCTGCTGATGCCAGGGCAGTCTGAGGTGCTGGCCATTCTGGGAGCAGGTCACCAGGCTGTCAGCCACTACCAAGTCTTCACTGAAACCTTCTCCTTCAGGGAGGTAATGAGGTTTAAAGAACACACCTAATAAAGGGAAAAAATGAAGGTAGAAGTACATAAAAAGTAAATGACTGTACTATACAGTAAGTATATCACTAGAAGTTGTTATAATTTGGTGTGTTTACCATGACCGTGTCAGGTGCGTGTGTGGAGCCCGAGGAGAGAGACGGCAGCAAAGTTTGCCAGCTCCGTGGATGGTGCTGTGTCAGTGTGTGACTCTGTGGAGGAGGCTGTGAGAGGGGCAGACGTCATAGTCACCGTGACCCGTGCCACTGAACCGGTCCTCCTCGGGAAGTGGGTCAAACCAGGGGCACACGTGGCAGGTGAGGGAAGGCAGTCGTAGGGGTTTGGTCTTTCTTACTGTAAACGATGTGCATTTTTTTATGTGTGTAATAGGAGTCCAGTAGGAACTCTGTGGTATGAATGTGTTAGCTCTGTGTGCCGGCTGTTTGAGATGTGTGTGTGTGTCAGCGGTGGGAGCCTGCAGACCAGACTGGCGAGAGCTGGACGATGATTTGATGAGGGAAGCAGTGGTTTATGTGGACAGCAGAGAGGGAGCGACGGCAGAGTCTGGGGACATCATCCTGTCAGGGGTCAGTCCCTCCTCTCTTACCGTGTGTTTGAGTGTCTGCCAGTACTTCTTTCTGTCATACTGAGGGAGTGTTATTTCCTATCCATGTGTTACCATGCTATTACACTACAGTAACTGCAGTGGTATTACTCGGGATAAGAACAGCAACAACCTGACGGGGGCTGTCTTATATCTCCAGGCTGAAGTGTTTGCAGAGCTGGGAGAAGTTCTTAATGGAAACAAACCTGCCCACAGAAAGAAGACCACCGTGTTTAAATCCCTAGGTAGGTGTCATCACCCTGCCATCCCCTGTAACCCTCTCATCCTGTCCCTCCCAGGGTCTACTAACACAGTCTTTCTCTCACCTAGGGATGGGGGTACAGGATGCTGTGTCTGCCAAGCTGGTGTTTGACCAATGGGAACAGCAGAGGAAGCTGTAGCATAGCCAGGCAGGAAGAGGTGGATGCCCCGATACTGACATTTACTGATAAACGTAATTATATATTCAAATAGGGTGGGGAAAACAAACCACCAATGCAGTTCTGTGAATTTATATGCTTAAAAAACAAACAAATAACACAACAGATTATAATTTACTATTGAAATAAAATGAAAATTTGTGTTTTCTTTATGCCTACAACATTGCTAAATGCTGCTGTTTCTCAAGGGTGAAGATTAAAAGTCCTGCACATTTTGATCACAGTTCATGACAGCTGGTGTGCTTGGGAGAATAATCACCGGTACAGTAGCAAGTCACCGATCTAATGATTATGGTTCCTACAGCACTTAAGACGCTACAGTATAACAAGACATGGTGGCAATATACAGGTTCTGAGAGTTCAAACATTGTTCTTAGATCTAGTGAATCAGTGCTGACAAGACAGGACAATATTGACATAACATTGTGATATTCAGCATCACACTGTAATCCCATCGCATAACTATTCAGAGTAAAAAGAAGCCAACATCAGAATATATTTGAACTCTGTTAGAAATGGAACATAAGAGACTACAAGTTGCTGTGCCCGGCCAGGTCTACTGGTTAAAGGAATGAGAGTAGAGAACGCAATACAACGCCGAGTACACCACACAGGTACCTTGGGCTGTAAAAGCTAGCCGCCACAGACATGATCCATGATTGATGACTCCATTATGTAGGATTATTATGATACAGCATGTACATTAACTGTCACAAAACATGAAAACCGTTGTATAACCAGAGGGATCTATATTGATTTGGACTGAATCTACTCCCACCCTTAAGAAGCACTTCTGTAGACCTGCCTAGTGCATGAAATACTGTCTGTCTACTTTAAATGGAGCGAGAGGGGTTGCAGCCTGCTGTAGATCATTAGTGGATAAATCAGTGGATAACCTTTAAAACCGTCTCGAAATATGATACCAACTTTTAATCAGTTTTGTTTTAAAAATAGTTTACTGTGATAGATCAACTTCAATTGTACCAGGAAATGTTTTTTGATCAGAATTTACTTGAGAGAATGATTACAGAACTTGGCGACATCACTTCATTTAGAGTTTAGAAGTTAATCATTTAACTGTCACTTTGAGATGGTCATATGGTATTCAGAAGAGAACTCTAAAGGGACAAAGACAGTATAATTATTACATTTAATGTACATAGAGCAACTACACAAAGATGACAGTTATCCATTTGGCAACACCTCAACTACAGTCTGTAAACAAACGATATGGGCTCATTAAGAGTGGAAAGAGACTGAAACAGATGAGCAATTGATTAAAAATCTTCTTGGAAAAATAATTCAAAAAAGGGAAAAAAAGATTTGGGGGAGTAAAACTAGAAGGCAGCAGGAATTTCTTAGTGTAGGGAAACTGATGTTTCCCGCTCCTCCTTGAGTCGATAGTCGAGTTAGTTCTATGATCGCAGGATACAAATCAATCATATCTAAGTAGTAATTATTACAATTTGACAGAGAAATATAACATAGGAATACACATCCTTCTGTAGAATCCTCCCTCTACTTCCTGTCTCCAACTGACCCCTTTCCCCCTAAACACTAGCCTGGATCTGACAACAGTGGATAGACACCAAGATGGATGACCCATCCAGCCAATTAAAGGGAACTGTAGTGATCGCTCCATGACGATAACCGTGTCCAGCTCTCTCAGATCTAACTTAGAGGAGGGGGGGAGGGGGGACTTGACATGGGACTACAGGAAACACCCCACCCTCTTCCTTTCCAAAAGGTGAGCTCAGACTGCAGCAGCATTCCTCCCACTTCCCGTACCAAGGCTCATTAGAGGATCTTGCACTTCCTTTTGGACTTCTTGACGGGCGGGGGGCAGAGCACCGCCCTGATGGCCTCATCAAAGACCGTTTTAAGGCCACGCTGGGTCAAGGCTGAGCACTCCAGGTACTTCACAGAGCCTAAGAGCAGAAGAGGTGAGGAGAGGGGCAGATAGAGATAGAAAGACATTACAAATAAACCATATTTACCTTCTTAGGTTTTCCTTATTAACAACGATAAACATGTTTACAGTTCATAGGGAAAAAGGCCACGTTTACATTTATTTATTTAGAAGATGCGTTTAAGGGTTCTGGACTAAAACAATTTGTATTCATACAGCGCCGTTTAAACCACTTCAATAGACTACCACATAAGACATTTCCATGACGTTGCCCTGCCCTAGAAACCAGACTGTAAGTGTTGCTATGATGACAAGACTGACCGATCTCTTTGGCCATGGCCAGGCCCTGGGGGTAGGTGATGGGGGACAGCTTCTTCTCCTTCAGCTTCTCGATGGTGTCCTTGTCGTCCCTCAGGTCCAGCTTGGTGCCCACCAGGATGATGGGCGTGTTGGGGCAGTGGTGACGCACCTCAGGGTACCACTGGACAGAGGCCAGGCAGACGGGAGGAGAGTCCGGTCAGTACAGAGGAGGCAAGGCAATCACAAGACCTCAACTGTTTCACTTAGAAGGGACATGAAACCAACCACAACAGGGGCGATGGCCTCACCTTAGCACGGACGTTTTCAAAGGAGGCAGGGCTCACGAGAGAAAAGCAGATCAGGAAGACATCCTGGAGAGAGAACAACATCAGCTCATCATAACTGAGGGGCGTACCAATGACGACAAGAAATTCTCTGAACAGGTCCCAATAACAAATGCTATACCTTTCCCCACTCCACAACCAGCAGTCACCACATATCACTAGTTTATTTACTGATCAAGCGAACAATGTTGGTCTGACTAACGGTTCCTCTCTCCTCATAGGCTGAGGGTTGCCAAGACCACTCAAACAGAGCTGCCTTTCACCTCCTCCCTGCCCTTCGCCAGCTATTGTGGAGGGAATGTGTGTAGACACAGGGCAGTCATAAACCCCCTCACATACACTGCCAGCCCTTATAGAGCCTGGCCTGTGCATGATTCATGGTCTGTGTGAGGTTGTGTGTGCCTAGTTCTGCCGAGTGCATGTGTGTGTGTGTGTAGATACCGTCTGTGGGTAAGACAGTGGTCTGAGCCTGTCGTAGTCTTCTTGTCCTGCTGTATCCCAGAGACCCAGGTTCACTGGTTTACCATCCACCATCACATTGGCAGAATAGTTGTCAAAGCTGGTAGGAGAAAATAAGTGGTTTGTTAGAACAGGTTTATCAGGAGATGTGAGCAACAGATTACCAGGAAATGTAGACACGTATAAATAGGAATGAGACAGAAGATATTGATCTATTGAAATTATTTATGGATCCTTGCAGAATCGAGAAGAAACTAAGGAGGTCACTGTTTGCATTCCGTTAATCTCGGAAAGGATTCAGCGCAGTCAGCTAACAGTTGGCGTCCATCTATCTGCTGACTGCCTCGTCATGTCAATCTTAGGATGTTGAGTGTACACTTACACTGTGGGGATGTACTCTCCAGGGAATGCATTGGTGGTGTAGCTGATGAGCAAGCATGTTTTACCCACAGCCCTGGAAGGAAGGAAGAAAGAGAGGCAAAAGAGTATAAGAAGTGGTGAGATGGGAGGGAAAATAGTTTTACTTTCAATTCATCAGACTCATAACTGAAACAAGAGCTGGATGTAACTGTTAGTCATGATCGCACAGTTAAAACTACCATGTACACATCCTGATGTGTAAGAAGTCTCACCATCACCAACACATACAGTTCATGAACGGTTTTAATTCACTGGACGGTTAACTTAAGAAACAATCCCCTGGCCTGTCTTGTCATTGTTCTAGATACTGACTGAAGGGAGCTTTGTCATGTCAGCCATGCTTGGGGTTCCCTCTTCAATAGGCCCGTGGTGGTACCAGTAACAGACCATGGCACACAACATTCACCACCGTTTGTTTACATTCAGCCTCAGATCAGCAATGCTGGTCATGGCAAAGCCTGGTACACACTGTTGGAATGTCCTAATAAATCAAACAAATATTCCAAAGCATAGGAAAACTATCCTGCGTGCAATAGCATAACTTGAGGAAGATGGAAGGATAGACCGTGATTATGACACACCTTCATTTAAAATTACGAAAGGAATAGCCGACAGTTTAAAGTGGGAGGAGCACCCAATCTGGTGTGATTATTAGTTGACAAACAAAACGAGTAATAAATAAAAGTTTTTGACCATCAAAATCACAAAAAAAATGAACAATGCGGAACTCATTCGCTCGCTATTCGGCCAGCATGTCGCTCACACCCAAGTTGAAGTTGTTAATAGTTGAGCTAGTATTAGCAGGCAAGCCATGCTAACAAAGCTAACTACCGAGACAGGGTGTAAGTCATGTATCCCACCAATAAACTACCTCATATATGTCAAATGTACAATCACATACGTCATTAATGGTATGCTTGAGAAAATATTAATTCAACTTACCCGTCCCCTACTACCACACACTTGATGGCCTGCATTGGAAACCTCTCTGGAGCTAGCGAGTTAGCTAGCTAAAGTAGGGTAAGCTCGTTCTCGACTGGTTAGCTTGTTAGCGCACACCACCACTGGCAAACCACTCTTTTGTTGCGTGAACTTATTTGAGCAACACAGGGAAAGCCGGTGTTGAAGTCTCGACTAAGGAACAAAAGTTTTAAAATAAAGTTTAAAGGATAAACCGTCGGGTCTTTCTCCTGGACTCTACCTTGGTGGAATTAAAACTTGTGAAACAAGAAGCCACCACCCCAAAAAATTCTGGTGCTAAGATGAAAAAAAACGCCCTTAGACAACGGAAGCTGTAGGTTCCAAGTACATGCAAGTCATTTCCGTGGATATTTTAAGGAATGTTGGGAAACGCCACCTAGTGATGGAATTGGGATTCTCAACAGTTCAGTTTATCAACACAAGGGTGCAGTATTTCCTCATTTGTTTACTGGTGTAGGAAAATAGTTATAAAAGATGCGTATAATATAGTATTGTATAACATTTTGGAATCCTTTACATTTCGTTCATCTATCACAATATAACATTTACACGTTTATTATTGATTAATAGCATCTTCATGGCAACTCTTCATAACTCCATTCCCCCTACTGCCCAAAGACAGCTACCCCCCCTCACACACACACAAACACATTTCATGTTTTACATTAAAGAAAGATTATTTTATTGAGGGATTTTCAGTGGAAAGACACATTAACAGGATAAACAACCACATTTAGCAGGGGCTAAAAGCATAGGAGAGAGATTACTGCAAGATAAACATGCTGGCCACAGAGTCATTAGGACAGCAGTCATACACACACATGAAGTACATGGGAAAGGAGATGCACTGTGATCTGCATCCCTGGTACAGAGAAAATACTGCATATGCAATCCTTTCCTTTTTTAGGGTGAACTCTGATTTGTCAACGTGTGTGATTGTCTGTGTACATGTGTGAGAATTTGTATAATCCAGGGTGTGCAGGTTGTAAGGTCCCAACAGTAAGTACTGTAAAGCAAAGTTACATTACTAACCCGTTCAGTAGTCTCTAACAGAGCTGTCATGCTGTTCCTCTGCTGATCTCCAGATCAATTGTATACCCATGTAGCCACAGAGAAACATGATACATTAGATATGATGGGGCTCACTTAGCTCCGGTCAGATGGGACATCAAATGGATTTTCCGTGAAATTCTATGCAATAGATGGTGAGCAAGCCGTTAGGTAGAGATCTATTAATAAAGAACTGCATTTTTTCCAAATGTTTTAGTCTGTCCTTGCTGACTAAATCCCAGTTGTTCGTTATAGGGTTGCAGCTGTGTCATCACTTTGAAGCTCTGTAGCACAATGAATCCTCAGTGTTGTCTTCACAGATGTTGTCTTCACATTAGAAATTCTACTGTCAGGGACCTCCTCCAGGGATCCTCTTATATTGTTTACAGTGAGATGGACCTGGTACCTCTGACTTTGACTTTGGAACGTGGACTGATGTCACAAGCTAAATATGGGACATTGTGGGAAGACTTGTGTGAAATACATTTTTGTTAATGGTATTGAATTTTACTCCAGCACCTACAAACAGAAACACTTGGTGCTATGTCTATGTTACAGAAACAGAACCGTTTAAACAAACACCAATCTGCCCGGTCTTTACCAGCAAACGTGATACATCACAGTACAAAGGAGGTGGGAGTTGTCCAAACAGACTTTACACTGGGTCAAAGGTTTCCCTTTTAAACCAGAATTTCGGGAACAGAGTAGGAAGGATGTCCCCCATCTCCTCTTTTTTCCTCCCCACCACCTCTCCTTCCCTCCCCTTGGCTGACCACCTCGCCCTCTCCCACTCTCTGTGAAAGGAAGGAAGGCCTGTGTGTGTGTTTGTACTTGTGTGTACTGTAGGTTTTGTCAATGAGTGAAGAAGCTCAAAGATAGTCAATGGACGGGTATGTATTGTCACTTGTGTACTTAAGTCTACATTCCGTTAGTTTAATCCCTTAGTGATTAAAGTCAAATCAATTTGTAAAAAGGCCACTGTTGGGATACATGGAATTTACACCCGACCCCTGGCTATATGTATATGGGTCTAATACATGACACAAATATATTCACATGAAAGTATCACACTATCAGCAAACCGTCATCATGACTACATATTACCAGTAAAGTAAGTGAGGCTTTACATTGGGTTGTCAGTTTTCATCAATAGTTCCAAGGAGGAAATATTTCCTTCATCTTTTATTTCTACTACTCCCATCTTTTGCTCACTCTCCCTTCCTCCATCCTTCCATCCATCCCTCCCTCCCTCCCATCCTCACTCCCTCTCTTCCCTGTACTGACTACCTCACCCTCTGCCACCCTCTGTGAGGAAGGAAACTGTGTGAGTGTGTGTGTTTGTACATGATCATGTGTGTTGGTTTGATACAGGGCAGGGTGGCTCCAGGATAGTCAATGAAAGGGTGTGTGCTGTCACATGTCCTACATCCAGGAACATTCTAGTTGTGAGTAAACACAAACATTTGAGTGAGAAGACTCAAGTGCAGATCTAATCAGGGGGGCTGATCAGGGATGGGGAACAAGACAGGCTGTCATCTGTGCTGTCTCTGACTGACTCACTGTATTCTCAGAAAGAAACATTCTTCAGTAATATGTCAGAACGCTCCACAAGCCTGCTGACTGCGGGAAACTGCTGGGTTTGTATCTCTGTCAATGATTCATGTTGATACAGCAATCTAACCTGATGTTTCTGCTACCGTGGGCATGCAGCAACACTGAGAGGAACATTCAGGGGGACATTCCGGAACTGTTCCTGGAAGGACCGGGGGTGGGGGGTAGGGAGGAGGTAGGAGAAAGAGAAAGAGAAAGAGAAAGAGAGAAATTGTAAAGTGTAACATTGGTTATATGCATCCTTCTATTTAATCATTCTCAGATGGATGACTGAAGCTCAGCCAGTTGGCTCTTGGCATGATGACCCTCATTATAGTCTCATGGGTCAGTGAATGTTTTAACAGTTCACACAAGTGTACTGTAACATGTGCCACAGAAAACTTCAGTTTGACAGAAATGATTGAGTGTATCTGTCTCTATGCTGAAGATATACTGTGTATCATCTTTATACATACACTATAGATGCAATACACAAAGAGCCCCAAAAGCTCCAACAGATGACAGAACTAAATGGAATCCATATTGCATTTCATTTCTATTGGAAAGAATACACATGAGGTCCGGACAATCAGAGGAGACCTATGAGGAACGACAGAGAGCATAGGCTTCCAGTCAAAGCCAAGTCAAAGTGTGAGGAAAGGCTCGAAAAGGGCGTCATTCACTGGACCTGCCATCAGGGTTGGGGGAGGGGGGTTAGGTGTTGCTGCAGTGAGCTTGCACCCCCAACGCAGAGGGAGAGAGTGATGGCAGATAAAGATGATCATATATGACTGCACAGCTGCACGCCACGGCCCCGGTTAACTCGGTCAGCCCTCACCCCCTTTCTCCCTCTCCTCCTCCGCGGCCTGGCCCACGCCTTAATCTGACAGACATATGCTACCAACAGAGGTCCAAAGCCTCCAGCGGAACATGGAGGGCATCCGTGCATTTGTTTTCTCTGATTGCGACTGGAAACCGAGCATCAATATGTCTTACTTTATGGGTCTGAGTCGATGAGGGAGGAAGGATGATGAGTGTGCAAATGTTAAAACTCCATTGATTCTGATGAAAGAAAGCTGCAGGGCTTGTCTAATGTAAGATAGGTTAGGCCTAGGAGCTTAAAATCAGTTTGTGTGAGAATACGCAGCTTGCCAAAATTATTCAGATTCACCATCTCAAGAGCCCGAGCTTGTATGGTCTCCTGTAATCTAGCAACAATGGGAAGAATGTTTAGTGAAAGCCATTACGTTTTTCCTATTGTTTGAAGGAATATGCATGCCATTGTGCCTGATGAAGAGGGCTGTTCTGGTCTCCTCCTTGGACTGTGACAGGGAGGAGAGGCAGGGAAACGTTGTAGCTTCCTGTCCCACGCAGGATATCTGCTCTCAACACAGGAAATCATTCCCCCAAACCAGAGCCCCCTGCTTTCCTGGCTGTGTTGGAATGTCTGGGTGTGCACTCAGCTGTATGAGTGTAGGTGTGTGAAAGAGACTGAAAGAAGGCCATTAGAGAAAGCGAGTTACAGCGGGAGAGTGAAAGAGAGCATAGAATCTCCCTATATCTTACAAAGGAAGAAGAGGAGACTGAACTGAATAAATGTGTGTTGTGGCTGTAGACTGTTGTTGGATCTCCTCTCTGCTCTCTCCTCTGGTCTCCCCTGCGAATCATTCCTCAGAGCATCAGAAAGCCTCATGTTTTTCCTTTGTATCAGAGGCAGACATTGCTGTTTAGTGAGATAATCCAGATGTGTCTCTGAGTGAGCGAATGAGGGAAGGAGACGGAGAGAGAGAAATAGAGAGAGAGAGAGAGAGAGAGAGAGAGAGAGAGAGAGAGAGAGAGAGGAAGGACAGAGTGACATAAATAGCAGGGGGAAGGGGCACAAGACTAATCTTGTGGTTTGATTTCATGTGTGAAAGAGGCTGTCTCACTGTGTAAAGTGGCTCTCCTATGCTTCACAATGTCCATTGACACAGACAGTCTCCTCTCTTCACATTATCTGTAAACCAAAGCAGATGCTAAAGTGCGCACCAAATTACACGATAGGGTCATGAATATGTTATAAAAACTTCCTGTTTGTCATTCCTCTCTGCTCCAGGCTCGTGGAGGTCGCAGCACATCCATTACAAGGCCTATTAGAAAGGCTTTACAGAGCCCTCTGTTCATTTTCTGAAACGAAACGTCTGCTCTAAAATGAGCTGAGTAGTGTCTACATGTTTACCCCCGCAGCCCTGCGAGATAAAACAGCCAAACCTGAGACCATTCATTTATTATTCTAGGAAAAGTGTTGACAAGTGTTTTCTATGTGATAGCCTTGCTGCCTCTTTTAGGCTGAGTTATACACATCTTCAAAGCAGGAAGCTGCATAATTCCTTGTAATTTGTGCTTGATTTTATGTATTTGGTGTATAGCTAGTAAAATGACATAGAAATAGAAAGGACTTCAGTCATGATCATTTCTTTATTTGTGTTAAAAAATATATGTTACCATCAAATGTGATGTGTATTTTTGGGTGTTCGTGTATACCCTGTGGCAATTCTACATTCAACCATAAATTAAAGACATCAAATAACTAAATAAATTGTTATTGTACATGGTATATTCACACATTCACGTTCCATGTCAAATACCAACAGTATCATATGCTAATAAATAAATGAAAATAATCCGAGGTTAACTGGTGTCCATGATGTTCCTGTCCTGCAGTCATGGTATCCTGTCCTCACCATGACATGGTGGCCAGCATGAGCTGTGCAGCCGGCAACTCCCTTCTGATGTTGAAGAACTCCATTACTGTGGAGGGAATCCAAGGTATTACACACAGCTTTGTGAATGTGTGTGCGGGTGTGTGGGTGTGTGTGTGGTGTGTCTGTGTGTGGGTATGTGCGGGTGTGTGTGTGTGGGTGTGTGTGTGGTGTGTGTGTGTGTGTGTGTGTGTGGGTGGGTGTGTGCGGGTGTGTGTGGGTGTGTGTGTGGTGTGTGTGTGTGTGGGTGTGTGCGGGTGTGTGTGGGTGTGGGTGTGTGTGTGTGAAATGAATTGGAAGAAGGACAGAGAACCGTATGGACAAAAAGGAGGATGCTGGACTGGGTGGAGGGCTTCTCTAACCGCTACAATGATAATCCCTCCCTTGAAGCAACGGAACAATCATTAACACTCCCTTGAACCACCAGGATCTCTGGACTGAGAGCTAATACTAGCTAATACATGAGTCACAGATCTACTGCTGTGAGGTCATGACTGTGCAGGTGTGTGACTGGATCCTCAGAAGTCCTGAAGTGTTCTGAAGTCACCACTATGCTGGGATGTGACGGTTTAGCCAAAGGACACAGGAAGGAACTCTGTGGGGAACTCCCTTCATGTTAGGAACAACCCGAGATATCGTCATTGGTTATGGAAATTATGTAACTCGGGAGGGATAAATACACCACTCCCAAAGCAGTGAATTGTTAATTTGTTAAACTAAAATAACTAACTAAACTAACTAACTAACTAAGGGAGTCAGGTGGCTGAGCGGTTAGGGAAGTGGGCTAGTAATCAAAAGGTTGCCAGTTCACCCTACTTGCCTCGGGGAGAATGTCCCTGTACTTACTGTAAGTTGCTCTGGATAAGAGCGTCTGCTAAATGACTAAATGTAAATGTAAACTATGCAGCTTAATGTACGTAGGTGTTTAGGTGAGTACCAATTTGTCTACATACTGTATCTCTCACACTTGAGTATCATCTGAGATACTGGCTACTCAATCACACATCGAAGAGCAAAGCCATAAACATAACAGCATCCATCGAATAGCCTTCCATCTAGAGTATACTCAACATGAAACCAATTTATGTTTTACACACACGACATACATTCACTCCCAAGTGCAGTTAAGACAGGCACCTGAACACAATGAATTGTAGCCTATGTATTGTATTGACGGGGGCTGCCTGGACTGGGAGGGGCGTAGAGATGACGTACCATAAGCGTTGCCATCGCATCGGAGAGTGTGTTCACAGTAGATTCAACTGAGCCAGAAGGGGGATATTAGTCGCATTTGATCCCGTCTCTAAAACATTCTGTCGAAAAATAATTTTGTGTTAAATTACGTTGATACGGTACTGCTTATTTAGAATATATTTTAATTGATCCATGCGTTTGCATTTTTCGTGTGCATTGCACGTTTATTTGGTAGCAAAAACATAAGACAACTGCCGATTATTTCGGTTGAAATAAATTAATCCAGCTTGATATCTGAACGGAGCACACCGTTTCCTGGATTTATCGTGGTCGCTACATGCTCAATATGGATGAAGACAATCACGGTAAGTCGACCGATATTGATGAATTGCTACAACCCCCTCTGCCAACCTAAGCTGTGTAGGCTATACAGTGGTTGGAATAATGCTGCTGAGCACGGGAGCCGAGACACAGACACTACAGTATATCCAATGTACAGTATGTCTTCATCGTGCTACCTGGAAGAGTTTCCAAGAGTACTGATTTGATTCCACGAGCTCTTTCAAATCTAGCCTATTATATTGCAGTGAAAACATTTGATATTCAGTAGGATCTAGGAACTGGTCATGTCCTCAGGAACAACTGATGCTTATGATGATGGTGTGCGGGCTACTACCCCTCTGAGAATTGTCTGTGGAAAATCCACGCCGCAGTGTCAGGCGTCTTCTGTTTGATGTAGCGCTGCAACACTTTGAAGTTTTCTCAAAGCTTTTCGCTTATTTTCTCTCTCACGAAGTCCTTGTTGAATGGTCGCCAAAGGCTCTAAACGGGTTAAATTGATAAGATAACTGCATCCTTTTTACTACAGAAACGGACATTGCGGTTGGATGGTCTTCACAAGAACAGATATTCAGTTTAGAAGTAGTGGAACTCAGTGCATCCAATGAATCCACATTCTTGCTCACATGACACCTACTGTTTGGTATCCTACACCCCTCTCTCTCGCACGCACGCACGCGCACACACACATACAAACACACATACAAACACACACACACACACACACACACACACACTTTAAGCAAGTGATTTTGCAGTTAAACCGTGAAAGATTAGCAGATGCAGGCAGGGTGGGCAGGAGTTTGCTCCTATCTACAGCTCTCCACCAGAGCATCCTGTTGATCTAACCCCCCTCACCCCCCCCCCCCCATAAGACAACCCCCTCAACTGCCTGTGGGTGAAGGAAGGGAACATCTTCAACACTCAGTAAATGTCACTGGAACCGGGGATCAGTTTTTCATACGTTCACACAGTGACTCATTAGTGATGGGATAAATGTCGCACTGAGCATGTTGGTGTGGTGTGGTGATGTGCGGACTACAAATCCCTGTTGATACACTGCTTATCTTTGAAGTTATATGATCCAACGGCTGGATGGGAAATGAATAATGAAACAGATGCAAGTTATGTGATGGGTATTAGTAGATTCTGATATTTTTTGAAAGATTCTGATTCATATCAGTCCGCCAGTGTGTGTATGTGTGTGTGTGTCAATCAGACAAATGTGATAAGAGCATGGAAAATATTTTGTGCAGCACTTTATGGTGATGAACAATGAGAAAACACGCTCACACACAAAACCAAAATTGCATATGCTAGCATGCTTATCTCAAATCTTCTTTCAGACATCCGATGTATTGCAATATGCCCCGCAGCCAGGATATGTGTGCGTCAGCATGCAGCATATGGTCAAAGTTGTTCAGTCAATCATTTGTTTCCATCATCTTCCTAAACAGCATGGAAAAAGAGCCAACAGAACGATGTGATGACAAAGGATTAAAATGGGTTGAGATTATTAGTCACTGACTCGTCCCGATTACCTCTCTGTCTGCTACCGGTCTTACCTGACTGACTATGGTAACCCATCAGAACCGAACACAGTCATTGCTGGGGAAACTACGCTAGTGTGAATGATTGGACTAATACATGGACTCGAGTGCTGTGTGTTTACAAGGTCTGCAGGATTTGGGAGCTCATCTTCTCTCTGCTGTTTACATGCTAGGCAGCAGCAGCCTGTAAATCACAAGTGCCTGTATTGCTTCAGTCCTATTTTTAGAACGATGGTGTGGTTGCAGAACGGGAACGGGGAAGCAGTAATGGAAAGAGTCTGGTTGGCCAGATTGTTGGCCAGGTAGCTGCTGGTTGATGCTGACTGGGAGGTTGAAAAAAAGCAGATTTCCTATTCAGTCTCGTCACTGCATCTCAGCTTTGCTTTTGCTGTTGGAGAAATTGGGAGTGGAGGAAGCGTATGTGAATGGAGGTTTTTAAGTGCTGTCTGTGCTTGTGTGTGCTTGTGTGTGTGTGTGTGTGTGTGTTTGACCTGCCAGTGTGTCCGAATTCTGATAACCTCTAAACACTCTAATCTATCTGACCGTGGGAATAGCCAAATGGGAACCCCCCCTTTCCTTCCATTCTTTTTCTGCGCTTGGTATATGCGCGTGTGTGTGTGTGTGTGCGGGCATCTGTGTGTTTGCATATGTGTAAGTGCGTGGTTGTGTTTGTTGGTAGAAGTCTGCTAGTAAGGTGGTGTGTTAAAAGATGTTGCTTATCAGAAACGGGCATCTTGACTCTGATGTCTTGTGTTGTACTTCTTAACTAGAAAAAAAGGCTACTGTTCATGTAGAAGTTATCTGTCTAGACAAATGACAAAGCTGCTTTAACTATCAACACATCGATTCCAACCCCAAAAACCCCACCAGAACCCCCTCCCCCCTCGCAACATTTGTGGTTTTCTGGAGTCTACTGGGTTGAAGATGTATGAGGGAGTTTTATGGTTGGGGCACCATCTTTGTTGTGGCTGGAGGGTGGAGGCGGGGAGGCCATTAGGGAATCATTAGTGGAACACTGTGGGCTGCTGTGGAGCTTTTCCTGGGCCTCAGGCTGGCTGGCAGGCTCCAAACAGGTGGTGGATAGATGGACCACAGCGGCTTCTGGTTCCCAACCAGGTGTCTCTTTCTCTCTCTCTCTATCTCTTGTTCTCTCAGATATGATGGCTGTCCTGAAGGATTGAGGTTAACATTACATAGGTAGTTTGGTGTTTGTCTGGTCTGAGGGGGAGACTCCTTGGTAGGGTTAGTAGGTTACCTTCGCCTATCGGTATTTGTTTTTGTTTTAGGCCAAGATTCTTTACGTAAGGTGTGACCTCCATTCTCTTCAAATATTCTTTATGGGACTTTTTTGTTTAGTTTTGGACTTAACCAAGGTCTGGTCCAGTTTTTTTCTGCTTAATTCTATGAGTGTTTTTGATGTTGATTTGGGATGTTCCAGGTCGAGTTTGCGGGGGCCCTACCATGCTGCGTTGTTCAAGAGCTTAGTGGAGATTTAGAAAAGAATGCACTTCATTTTGACAGTTAGAAAGATATGTTTACAGTGTTTTGCGGGACAACATTGGGAGATTAGTGTCACACACACACATACGTAGACACATGCACACACACTGCTCTAGGGCTGGCTTTGGCAGCATACCTGGTTTTGTTAAATAAAAAGAGGAGAGGAGGGGAGAAGAAGTGAAGTACACAAGTGTCTGGAGAAGGAAGATGGAATAAGAGGGAAGGAGACAAGATACATGAAGGACTGGAGGTCAAATGATAGCGGTAGAGAAGGAAGGAAGAAAGGCTGAATGTGGATCTGATTATGAAGAGCTGGAGATGCTTCCCAGATTGTTGTCATCGCCATGGTAGTGGGGCCAACATGTTGTTGTCGTTATACTGCCTGGCACTGTCAGGCTAGCACTGTCAGACTAGCACTGTCAGACTGGGCACTGTGTGGAAGATCTCTGTTGCATCACATGTAGCCCACATCCCATTGTCTGTGAGTAATTGAATGAGAACGGTAGAGAGAGAAAGGGATGGGGACTAGGGTGGGGTCAGAAACAAGAACAGGAAAGAGAAGAAGAGAGAAGCATATAGAAAGATGGAGATGTGTGTGTGTCTTGGCTAGACCTGTTGGGGTTGGAACTGCTCTCTTGGTTTCCTTTCTTGGGTTTGGTTGACCTAGCACTAGAACCCTCACTTTTTAACCTAAAAACCCTCACCTCAGGTTTTTAGGTTATTTTGTTGTATTTTGTTGTGTTTTCATTGGTGGAGAACGTGCAGTCGTGCCCTGATACGGGCCGCAGTGTGTCTAGCTGCTACCGTCACTAACACACGGCTGCAGAAAGACCCTCACCGTGGTCAGAAGTGAAGAAGTTCTCAGTGAAATAAAAAAAATCTGTGACTCGGGTCAACTCAGTGTTGACACATGGGAAGTTTCTTTGGTCTGATCTTGTGAGACTCAGACAGTTAAGCCGAAGACAGTGTTGTTTCAGGCTGGACAAGCCTTAACTTCCAGGACCTCCACAGAAGAACACACACGGGGCTTGGTACCAGACATACTTCTGCGTGCCAGAATCAGCAGCTTCATATCTCCTGGTGAAATCAGCAGTAGGGCAGAGCCTGCTGGATGAGGTGTTCATCTGATCACATGGAGATATGCCCATGATACTGAGCATATCTTCGATATAAGGAGGACATGATGTACCCAGACCTCCTCCTGGTGAGGGGGCCAAGGGGGCCGAGGGGGTGGGGGGCTGGTTTAGGGGTTCCCTAAACCATCCAATCAGTGCTTGGCCGTCTAACTCCGCTCTAGATCCCTCTCTTGGTCCCCAGGGGGGTTTAAGACCCCAGAAATTACCTCCAACATCTCTTGCTCTCTTGCCAGGCTTGGAAATATCACAACAATATCACCCTCTTACGCCCCCCCCCAACCACACACACACATGATGCCTCTTAGGTCCCAAACATGAACCCCAGGGTCAGCCTGCCTGGTTCTGTTGTGTTGTCAAAATAGAAAAAAAAGGCTAGAATATTGTACATTTGGTGTTGTTAGTGCTGGCATGCTCTCTCTCTGTTGGTCAGCTCCACTGACACGTTAGAGAAGGAGAGTGGCTGAACAGCAGCAACATCTGCGTGTTGGGTCCATCTCACTTGCTATGCTACTACCACCATGCTCAGATAAAGCTTAAGGGCTGGAGATGTGTGCGTGTTGGGATTAACGCCAGCTGGCATTGCCTGTACATGTGTGTGTGTGTGTGTGTGTGTGCGCGAAGTGAAGAGTGTGTATTGGGGTGGGATACAGTTAGAAGGATTGGGGGCAGCAGGCTCTAGCTGATGGACAGGAGCCTGAGATCCAGAGGAGCAGGGCTCTCAGCTACAGCCTCCCTGCCTCGTCTTACTGCTCCTGGGGAGAGAGGTACTGACCGAGGTCCCTCTCAGTCTCCAGAGTATTACCCAGCTACAGACTCAGAGCCCATCACAAGATAGTAAACTGGGAAGCTGGTCCATGTTAAGTGAGCTTGGATTGGGAGTTATATGGCTCAGGGACTCAGTCCTTCTCTGTTGCCCCTGCCAGGCAAGGCCAAGCTGGGATGAGTGAATGGGTCATCCCCCTGTGACTGAAAACAGGATTACTTTGCAGTCAACCCCTGGCTGGAACGTGACTGAAACTGACCTAGTTGGCTTTGAAAAAGAGGTATTGTGGCCTTCCATACTCACATACTCATTGCTCTTAGCTCTGCAGTGTTTGGCAAAGTACATGAAGAACCAAACCAGGGAAGATTTGGCAAGACTGTAGGACCTCAATCAGACGCTCTGCTCACTTGTGAACTTAGTCAACCTTGTTGTGTGTGTGTGTGTGCATGTGTATGAGTGTGTATATCTGTGTGTGTGTGCGCAATGTGTGTGTAGTGTTAATACGAGCTCCAGGTGAACAGTTGGTCGTTTTGGGTGTGAGAAGGGACTAGAGATTTATTGCCCTAAAAGGAGATTTGGGAGATTTGTTTTTTTTGAAGCGGATTTGTTGTTTGGGGGGGTGGAAGGGAGGCTTCTGTTCTGTTGGGCACATGTTGGAGTTTTAAACCCCTGGCAGCCGATTTGCACCCTCTCAACCCTGGGCTTCAAACACTTCTCACAGCTCAACCGTTTCGGAACGTTCTAGAACGCTCAAAAGGGCTTTAGATAATTATGTTGCCATATCGTAGGTACTTAATCCATGGCACAAATGAAAGACTGGGTTCGTGTGGCTGATTAGTAGCTAATTAATGAGCAATATGGCCATTTAGACAGTCATGACTGGCAAATTCAAACCTTGTAACTGCCATTACATTACATTACTTGTAGTCATTTAGCAGACGCTTTTATCCCGAGCGACTTGCAGTAGGTACAGGGACATTCCCCCGAGGCAAGTAGGGTGAAGTGCCTTGCCCAAGGACACAACATCATTGGCATGGCGGGGAATCGAACCGGCAACCTTCCGATTACTAGCCCGATTCCCTAACCGCTCAGCCACCTGACTCCCTCATTATCAGTAGCACACACCATGAAGATGTGATCTGTTCTAGATAGTCCATATCAACTGATCACTAATGTTACAAACTCCAAATGTCCAAACCGTATTAGGAATTGTGGTAAAGTAGTGTCGGCTACTTATATACTTTTAACAAACAACTAATGCCACTGTTAGACCTGATGTTTGTGTCCAGGTCCAGTCTAGCTCTGACAGTGATGATGTCACTCCGAGATCATCCTTCTAAATAGACATTCCACCAGACTAGGCTTTGGTCTGGTTTGAGCCGGCATGGTTGACCCCAGTGGCTCCAACCCTGCTTAGTTTCTCAGATATGGCCTGCTCAGCATGCGACTGCACACATATTGTGGGCTCATCTCTTGGGTGAGTCAGAGAGGGCAGCATGGTTTTGGGGAGACTGAAAGACTAATTGGTGGATAACAATGTTCTTGAACTGCTCACTAGCATCAGGTGTGTGCCTAAGCTGTAATTCTCTCTGTCATTGAGTCAGAGGCTGTATTGCCAGCTCGCTCGCTCACTCACCTTACATGTCAATAAACGACCCCCCCCCCCCCAAAAAAAACGTGTAACTACATATTGACACACATGAACTGATAACCCAAAACGCAAGAAAAGAAACAAATTATTTTCTTCACAACTGGATTTTGTGGAGTTCGAGGACCTTATTCACTTTTAATTGTCCCATTTTTCCTCTTATCAGAAACAGAGCTCACTGATTCTCTGTGTTGCAGTTGCTCGTGTACACGTTGAACAGAGACTCTGAAGGCCGTGTCAGCTCGCTGTTCTGGGGGAAGGTCTGGAGGGAATAGGGGTAGGCGGTTATCTGGCTGTTGGCTGGGTTAATGAAGCTGGATCACACACAGGCTTTCCTCTCTCTCTACTACTTTTTCTCTCTTCTTCTCCCTCTCATCCTTCTTTCTCTCTCTCTCTCCTCTCTCTCCTCCTTTTCTCTCCTCTCTCCCCCTCTCCCTTAGGTCTAATCCACTGGGCTCATGGGCTGCGTCTGGTTGGTGAAGGTTGCGTTCATTGACCAAATTCCCTTTTAATGAAAGGAAACTTAATCAGGATTGGCTTTATTAATAGAATATCCCTCTGAGCGTAGGATGGGGGGAGGGACGGGTCACTTTCAAGTGGAATTATTAAGACAGTCTTTCTTCCTCTCTTGTTAATTAAGCAGTGTGCTTCTGCTTTGATGTGTTTCAGCTAAACTGGGTAAAATCAAAGAGAAAGAGGCAAATGGTTGGATGGTGTCACTCTTTCTCTTTCCTCTGAGATCTTGGTCGTACAGTAGATGTACAGTGTGGATCAGCTGACCTGGTTCCTATGTATCCGTGATGTTTGTATGAAGCAGGGGGGTGGTTGTGCTGATGCCTTCTGGGATTGGCATCCTCTGTACAGTAGATGCACTGTGAGAGCGAGACCACTAATCTGGGAGAGTAGGTCCACTGATCCTTAGATCTGTGATCTATTCCAGTGCCGGAGGATCTGTCTGTCGAGGAGAGAGACGAGCTGTCCAACATCCGACGCAGGAAGAGGGAGCTGCTGGATGACATTGAGGTGAGCATCCAATGAGCATCCAGTGCATCCTGGACCGACTCAAATACAATTTGAAAAGACAGAAGCTATACTTATAGGCCTACTTGTGTATTTGGCTTTGTACAATGGAACCCACTTCCAGATCTCTCGAGTGTATTTCTGTTCTCTCCAACTCACAGCGGTTGAAGTTCGAGATTGCCGAGGTCATGACGGAGATTGAGCAACTGACATGTGTAGGGGAGAGGTGAGCGACGTTGCGCGACCTTGCTCTGTGTGTGTGTGTGTATGGGCCATATATGTCTTATGTAGACAGTAGATCACTGATGTTCTCCCTCGTAATCCCCTCTTTAACAGTAAAACATCCCAGAGGAACAAGCAGATTGCCATGGGCAGGAAGAAATTCAACATGGACCCTAAAAAGGTACGTTTAAGGTTGTTTTTGTGACCAGGGTCTCTCCATGGAGAAGTGTTCCCGCTCATCTTTTGACCTGAAAAATGCTTCTTCCCTCTAATTCTCATGTAGTATGTCCTCAATTGATATTGATAGTAATGCACGTGTGTGTGGGTGCTTGTTCTTGTATGTGTTCCAGGGGATCCAGTTCCTCTTGGAGAATGACCTCCTGCAACACACACCAGAAGATATCTCCCAGTTCCTCTACAAGGGAGAGGGTCTCAACAAGACAGCCATAGGAGACTACCTTGGAGAGCGGTAAGAAACACACACACACACACACACACACACACATGTATACACCCACACACACACACACACACACTGTGGTAAGCCTGACCCATCCATCAAGCTGAAACAGAGATACTGTTTTCCCCTGCTGTCCTGTTCCTCCGCAGGCCACCAGATTTATGTCTCCTTAGTGATTAGGCTGTCCTGTGGACCTGAGACCATCTCCACGGATATCATGGGCTGGATTTATTGATGAAAGCAGACACCAGTTACCCTGGAATACCCTGTGGCAACTTGTGTCTGGTCGTTTTCTCCCCAAAAGCCACCCATGTGGCCCCCTGAGCACCACCCCCCCATCCCCATCCCACAGACAAAAGGGTAGAAAGCCTTGTGAAAACCGTTTCTTCGTTTTCTGAAACACAACCCTGGAGACTTCCACAAAAAAAAAAAAGAATACGATCGTATACTGTGCCTACAAAGTCAACTGTGATAAAGCCTAAGCGTGTGTGTGTGTGGGGGTTCTGTTGTGTGTGTGATACGGGTGTAACTGTGTGTGCCTACCCCGGGGTTAGTTAGTCATCAACACAAGGGTTGTGCCTGCTAAAGCTGTGGAAACTCTTTGTTTGCCTCTTCTGGCTGGCATGAATCCTGGGGGGGCCATCAAAGAGACAGCCCACTCTCTGGGGAAACCCAAACACAGGTGGAGGGAGCTGAGCGGGGCTCTGCCCAGGCTGTACTTAGCTAATGGCTCTAACTGAGCTGGAGCCTGTCATTACTCAACAGTTAATTACAGGTTTGATGGAAGGAGAGATGAAGAGGGGCAGTGGGGGACAGAGGAAGAGAGAGAAAGGGAGAGGAGAGGGGTTGAGAGTGAATGAAAAGGCGTGAGGAAGAGAAGGAGAGGAGATATAAACATGTAAATATATGTACACAGAGAGAGAGAGAGAGAGAGAGAGAGAGAGAGAGAGAGAGAGAGAGAGACAAATGGTGGGCTGCTGTGGTAAATGTGTTAGCAATTCTGTTCTCATTCCGCATCTTTGGTTTACTCTGTTGACACAGTGAGTCTATGTCTCTGCCAGACATACTCTGCACACACACACACACACACACACACACACACACACACACACACACACACACACACACACAGAGAGACAGACAGACAATAACACAGACCACAACAATCATTCACTCTTTGTGTAAGACATCATGGCATCCCAACATCCTGTTGATGCCAGCATGACCCCCCCCCCCCCCCCTCCCCAAGAGAGCCCCTCCACCTACACACAACATATGCTAACTGTTAACTATGCACACACAGTCCTCCATTAACACCACATTTCCCTGTTCTCAACATCTGAAGTTGGTGAACGACATCCGATACAAACATGTTCCAGCCCAGGGTGGAACGTGGAGGTACAAGTGACTCACAGACAGACCTGCTTCGGTCCTTCAGTTTGGGGTTCCTCTCCATCTAATCCAGAAGAAGAACCTGGTATGCTTCATACCAGGTTCTGGTATGAAGCATACCAGAACTGAACTGGTTCAAGAAGACGTCTAAGTCATGAGCTGCTGTGTCCTGTAGACCTCTGTAATGGCTTGGAGAACCTCCAGGTGTGTCTAGAAGCCAGCTGGTCAGACTGCTTCCAGACACCCCATCCTTTCCTCAGTGAAAGCCAAAAACATTTGCGGAATTCAGAGAAATAGGAATGCTGTTTGGAAAGTGCTTCCTCAAAGGAAATACTTGTTTTTCCTGTCTTTGGTTCATGCTGTGTCTGGAGATTCTGTACCTGCATCTGGGCATTCTGAAATTCCCTGGATAGTAATGTTATTCCTGTGAACGAGAGAGGAAATACAACATTTTCTAATGGATATACCTTTTCTTTCTCTTTCCTCTCCAATTTCATTTATTTCTCTCTCTCTCTGTCTCTCTCTGTCTCTCTCTGTCTCTCTCTCTCTCTCTCTCTCTCTCTCTCTCTCTCTCTCTGTCTGTCTCTCTCTCTCTCTCTCTCTCTCTCTCTCTCTCTCTCTCTCCCTCTCCAGAGATGACTTCAATATCAAGGTGCTCCATGCTTTTGTGGAGCTGCATGAGTTTGCCGACCTCAACTTGGTGCAAGCCCTCAGGTCAGTGGCCCGGTTTATCCATCAGCAGTCAAGAACTGAGAAATTCAAGGTTTATTGCTTTATCCAGATTGAACTCGGGACACACCTTCCACACTACTGATGTGAAAAGCTTCTTCCATCTATCTCAATCCCCTAAATCCCTCTCCCCCCATCTCTCTCTTCCTCTCTCCCTCCCGTTCGCCCCCTCTCAGGCAGTTCCTGTGGAGTTTCCGTCTGCCTGGCGAGGCCCAGAAGATCGACCGCATGATGGAGTCCTTTGCCTCGCGCTACTGCCAGTGTAACCCTGGGGTCTTCCAGTCCACAGGTCAGAGACCCAGCATTTGACCTTTAACCCCCCCGACCACCACAATCATACTAAACATAAGTGATCTGTCTACTGAGCCCTCTCCTTGAATTTGGGTGGTTGGCCTTGAGGAACAGAGATGAAGTCTGAATACTGGGAATGAATGTACTACGCCAGGGCATACTTCTGCTATTCAAGCCCCCCTCACGCTCTCTCTTTGTGAAAGGGATTGTTTTCAGAGCTTCAGTGCAGTAGTTAGGGCTCATCAATACAGTATGGCTGAGGAAGGAGTCCAGCTGTGAACCAATGACTGGTGTGACAACAGAATGAAAGTCAAGTTAAGCGTTTTCTGCTGTCCGTCGCTGTGTGCAGACACCTGCTACGTGCTGTCCTTCGCCATCATCATGCTGAACACCAGCCTGCACAACCCCAACGTGAGGGACAAGCCCCCTGTGGAGCGCTTCATCTCCATGAACAGAGGCATCAACGAGGGAGGAGACCTGCCCGAGGAGCTGCTTAGGGTCAGTCTGAGTCTGAGTGTGTGTGTGTGTGTGTGTGTGTGATGGAGGAGGAGGGGGATGTATTTGAGTGTGTATCCTTATTTCCACATGAAGCCTTTGTCTTAAGTATCTTCTTGTTCTTCCTCAGAATCTGTTTGAAAGCATCAAGAACGAACCCTTCAAGATCCCAGAGGATGATGGGAATGACCTGACACACACCTTCTTCAACCCAGACAGAGAGGGCTGGCTACTGAAACTGGGTGAGAACATGGAACCCACCTCAACACAGTGCACGAGATAACACTCATGAAGATGTGTGTCCCTCACTGTGTCCCTATGGGCATTTGAACCTCCAAAGCAACCCCATCACAGACTGAGAAAACGATTCAAAACAGGAGCTCTTGTGACTCTTATTGTGTCTCTTTATTTTCCTTTCATTTCACCCCATGTTTAGTGTGTGGATCTTCTCTCTCTCTCTCTTTCTCACTGTCTGTTTTCTGTCTGTCTGTATGTCTGTCTGTCTGTAAATCCTCCTCTCTCACCCCCCTCCCACCACTCCTGTGGTGGGAGGGGGGTGACAATGGGGGGTGACAATGGGGGGTGAGGGGGGGTGAGGGGGGTGACAAAAACAATTCATGTTTTTGCTGTCTGTGTTTTCTGTAATTAGTGGATTCTATGTTGCTCCTGTTCTCTCACTCTTTGACCTCTCACCTGTCACCTTTGTTCTGTTCTGCTCTGTGATTGGCTCTTCCTACTTTGTCCACTCTAGGAGGTAGGTACTCACTACCCCTCCTTCTCTACACCCACTTCCTTCTCCTATTGGGGGGTCATCAATGCCAACATGAGCTCTTTCCCTCCTACTACATAGTGTGTATATTCATCAGGAAAGGGCTCCATTCAGTTTCAATTCAGAATTCAAACAAAAATAATTGTCTCATGATTCAAGTTTTGATCAACGAGAAGTCCTCTGTATCAAAGTTTGTTGTGTGTTTTTTTTCCTCATTCGAATTCTTTCAACTTCCTGAATTGACTTGAATTTGAGCCCAGCTCTGATACCCACCCCTGGCTGTCCTCTCTGTAGCTGCCTGCTTGTTAGTGGCTTGGTTGTCTGGAAGTGATGGGCTATGACTGTCAGGAGGTGATGGGTCATGGTTGTCAGGGGTGAAAGGTTACCACCTCAGGGTCTTTTTGATATCTCATGGTGGCAGAACCTCGGTGCTCCTCTGCTACAGCACATCTTTATAATCATGTGACCCTGTGTGTTCACTTTGTGAGGCACCTGAGTGTTCAGAAAAGCCAACACAAGTTGAATGTATTTTTATCGTCATTACCTCAGACTGCTCTCTATTCACACACAGTCCTGGCGTATTGCTTTGCTAGGTTCAAGAGATACTGAGTATTATGTTAATACAAGGGGCTCTATCACTATAACGCCACCTGCATGGGTCACCTGACTTAGTAAATAACTAGCTGTTGCAGCTCTACTCTCAGTAGTGTTTGGGAGGGTGTTTTTGCACTGTGAAAATGTTCTGCTGTATGCTCTGATTTTGTAGAGTAATAAGACCCTCTGTTGATGTCCTCTCCTTACTCCTCCCCCCCTTCCCTCTTCTCTCCTTGTGCTTCTCCTGCCGGGCCCAATCTTTTTCCATCCCACTGGCAGCGCTCGCCAGATTATTTTAGTTCCAGCTCTTCTGGAGAATCACCACATGTTATTTTGAGCTCAGTTGGAGCGTCCTGATGGAGGAATGATGGTCTTTTTATGGCCTAGTTAACTGAGTCATTAGGCTGAGCCGTCAGCCCGGTAAACAGACAGACATGCATTGGCTGGGATGGAGTTGCAGCCGAAGCCTGTATGATTTGAATGGGCTGTTGGTGATGTCATAGGACTATCACTCCTTTGTATCTAGCATGTAGCCCTTGCCATGGCTATTTGGTTTAAAAACATTTTACACATTGTATAGTTAATTCCTTTTTTTTTGTAATTGCGTGGATTAGCAAATGTTTGCATCATTTGCGATTTAATTAATGGACTGATAATCCCTATAATATGGACATCTGTGAGTATAATCTAAAAGATTTGTTGACTCACAGATTGATAATCTTAAAATAGGGTATTTTTGGAAGATACATGTGTTTTGTCGCTCAGTCTTTTCCCTCACTGGTCACAATGATGTGTTATTTCATCATTTGGCCACAGAATGTATTTTTCTGGGAACAAACGGCTGGATCTTTTAGACCCTGATACATGATACAACCAGAGGAGCACTATTCCACTTGAGATTTTTGCAAGGGAGTGGGTGGCAGTGAATGACAATGTAGATCTGCCGTTGTCAGTTGCTTTACCAGAGGAATAAGTAGTTGCTAAAATGCGTCAGTTCTGGTACTGCATCTCTGAGGCACATGATTTGAACAAACCCTCCCCAGGCTCTGGCCCAGGAATGCACACATTTCTGGGATTTCTACACAAATTGAACCCACATTTCAATGTTTTCACAAGCAACACCTCACAGGTCCCTCCCCTTTAGGCTTGCATTTCTCTCTCGGGGAGGGGAGCTGGGCTTGTGTTCGAGCCTTTATCGAATCAGCCTAATGGGTCATCCGGTGATCCGAACCAGACGTGGCGTGTGGAGAGTGTGACCCCCTTGGGGGTGGGTAGAGCCGCCTGTCTGGACCCAACAGGACCACCTTGTGTATAGCTCGTCTCACAAGGCCTGCGATTTCAAGTCTCATTGTAGCCGTGAACAAGAGTGCTGTCAGAAAGCCTGTTTTAGCGGCTGTTGTTGAGCTAACTGCATGGCTGCCCTGCTCCGCTCTGCTCTCTGTCTCGCCACATTCTAACGTGGTTGACTCAGTACGGTGTTTCTCCGCAGGTGGACGAGTTAAAACGTGGAAGAGGAGGTGGTTCATTCTGACAGACAACTGCCTCTACTACTTCGAATACACAACGGTAAGTTTGCAGTATATTCCAGTTTCCATCGAGGAGGTTGTTTGCAAAAGGCTACACGGAAGAGACTGTACTAGAGACTAGGTGGGAGAGAAGGGTTTGGTGGGGGAGAACAGTGAAGACAGACCAGACAGACTGTATTACACACACAGGCATGTAGACACCAGACAGACAGCGAGAGTGGTCTTTACAAACACCACGGTCACCGCAGTCTTCAGCATATGCAGCCCTTTGACCTAAATGAACCCAACCCCTCCTCCAGCAATTAACAGAGGATGCCTGGGAAACATCTGGAGGTCTGCTGCACATCTGGTCCGGCTAAGCTCAGCGTAGCCCTCCCCCACCCTGCTAACCCATCCCCCATCCCCCTCACGCCCTGCCCCCACTTCCCCATCCGCCCTACTGCCCCGAGCCCCAGTCCAGCTCAATCCTCCCCCAACATCACAATCACACACGCATGGAAACACGTATGCAAACCCATACCCTCACCCCCCCCCACCCCCCCTGCCCCCCAAGTCCCCTTGTCCCCCAGGCGTCTTCTCCCTGCTGTGCGCTTTCATTAAGAAAACGACCAGAGACGGCGGGGGGCTTTTCCTCAAGATCTCAGCCCCGACCCCCCCTCTGACCTCCCCTGGACCAGACACAATAGCAGCCCTCTGTGGGGTCTGGTTATGTCTCCCCCAGGCCCTCTCTTCTCTGTGACCTGGGTCAACCATCACTGTTAGCTTGATTAGCCAGTGTCAAGAAGGCTGATTCATCCATTGTAGTCGACGCTCAAAATGAAGAGTGTGGCAGAATGGTGCAATCCAATACACTGAACGTAAAGAAATATTTATGAATGCATGGGGAATGTTCTAATCGCTCTGCGTGTTCTGTGTTTCTGCAGGACAAGGAACCCAGAGGGATTATTCCTCTGGAGAACCTCAGCATCAGAGAGGTGGATGAGCCCAGGAAACCTGTAAGAATTCCTTCCTCTCTCGTTCTGTCTCTTCCTTCCTCTCTCCCACATCGTACAGTAATGGTTTTATAAATGCTAGAGATGTCTTAGTTCCAGTATGAGGATGATGATGGTAACCATGGTCTCCTGTTGCTCCTTCAGAACTGCTTTGAGCTCTACAACCCCAACCACAAAGGTCAGGTCATCAAGGCGTGCAAGACGGAGGCTGACGGCCGGGTCGTCGAGGGCAACCACGTGGTGTACAGGATATCGGCGCCCACGCCCGAGGAGAAAGAAGAGTGGATCAAATCCATCAAGTAAGACACACAACACAGACACACTCAATGACACACACAAACACACACACACTCAATGACACACACACACACACACACACACATACTCAATGACACACACAGACACACACACACACAACCTGCATGCCCATATCCTCTTACACTAGAGTAGCACTACAGCTGCCCCATGTGTAAACTTCCCATGCCTGACCTTGACTGTGTGAAGCACTTAGACAGACACACAGCCTGGAAAACTCACACACGTGTCAGAAAGGCTCTCTTTCTCACACAGCATGTCAGATAAGTCTGTGGGCTGTGGTGATATGGCGTCCCTGGAGGTTCAGTGGGCTTCCTGTGGATAAGGACAGGATAGAGAAAACACCCACCCACACACACACTTTCCTCCCTCCACAAATTTTTTTGCCTAAGTCCTGTCTTTTTACTGTTGTTTACCCGTTCCTCTATCCTGTCCAGAGTGTATGTGGATGAGGAGGACGGCAGTTATGAGAGCTACTAGACTGGGCCTAAAGGAAGGGAATTGATTGGTCTCTGGTCCAGCTCATCCACTGATCAATAACTCACAAAGAAATATTAGATCAGGTCATCCATCCCGTCCTGTAGATACCTCATTACAATTGGCTGTTTCGTTTTGGAATGGAAATCATGGATTTTCTGATCTAATTGTCACTCAGGCGTATTACGTGAGTGCTGTGTTATGTGAAACTGATTAGAAAGGACGGTGTGATGGTTTGTTGAGGTTTGGAATGGCAAAGGACGATGCTAACTGTGTTTATCACTGCTCCAAAGATATGGATGATATTTGACTTCTAGGTTACATTGAGAGGTTGTGATCCAGATGGTGATGCAGAGACCTTGTACAAGCATGGTTCTGGTTCGTTGTTTCAGATTCCTCATGGGCTTCCATCACGGCCTAATCAGACTTGAGTTAAAGCTGATGACTAGCCATGCAGTGGGACAGGAAAACAGACAGAGCAGGTCATGGGAGTGCTGGCTCACACACTCTCTGTCCCTGAGTCAGCTAGTGGTGGCAGACACTCCTGTTGCACACACACACACACACACACACTGCCCCCTGACTCAGCTGTAGCCAGGGTGACTGCCTGTGGTCAGAATCTCACACACACAGTGACGGCTATCTCGTCTGTTGTCCCTGCTGTGGGGAAAACAGCAGATAACTCATCCTTATTACTGGCCTGTAGTTTGTGTGTGAGAGAGAGAGAGGAGGGGGGATACACACATAAGTCCAACAGGACATGGTGCTCTTTCGACATAACAGGCCCCTCCGACTCCCCTCCTCCCTCCAGTCTCTCAGGGAATATGGGGGTGTACACAGCCTCTATGAACAGCACAGGCTCATTTGGTCAACAAAACATAGCTTTGTTTTCTCAGCTAGAGTGTGATGTTCTCCGTCGTTAAGCAGGCTTGTAATTGTTTCCATGTGTCATGGAAATTGGAAAATAAACTGGATTCTTCTAACTCGCAGTCTAACCTCCTTCTCTTTCCTCCCGCAGAGCCAGCATTAGCAGGGACCCCTTCTATGACATGCTGGCCACCAGGAAACGGAGGATAGCCAATAAGAAGTGATCTCCCCCTTGACCACTGCAAACCCCCCCCCCCCAACCCCACCCCCCCACCCCCCAGCAGCAGCGTTGACACCAGCAAAGGTCGCGTTCCTCCAGGAGGACCTTGGAAGGGACGAGGTCACTAGATCACAGACTGGGGTGACCTGAGGTGCAGTCATTGGGCAGCATTACAGGAACAACAGCCAATGTGACACCGATCCAGGCTGGGCCCTCATCATCATCATCATCATCTGTGGCCCAGCGACAGAAGGAGTCTTCTCAGCTTTTAGGTCACAGTCCACCCACAGTCAAGGGAGAAATCTGAGACTTGTTGATGGCTGGCTGTTCCCTGATCTTAGCACAGACACATGGAGGCCGGGATACACACCATTGACAGCACTGCCCTCTAGTGGCCAAATGCAACAGCATCATCCAGCTCATCCAGATAAGACTGGTCAAATAAATCAGGCACACGTCTCGGTGGCAGCATGTGTGTAATATAGAGGATCTGTCAATCCTCCCTGACCTTTAACCCCTCCCACCCCCACCCCATCAGTGTATCTAAGGTCTCGTCAGACGTGAAGCAGTGGAGTCCTCTCTGATGGGATGAGAACATGTGACCTTCTTTGCTGGCTGTAGCAAGCCAATCACAGAAGAGCCTCAAATATACTAATCAGCTGGTCTGATTATTATCCCCTCAAAATGACTGACGCAAAAACAATGTTTATTCTGATATTCTAGTACCCAGTTATATACATTATATTGATATGTTCTTGTTGTACGTGTGTGTGTGTGTGTGTGTGTGTGTGTTGAGAACAGCCATTGGGATGCTAGTTCGTACTGAAGGTTCAACTCTATAATTGGTTATTTTCTTTTTTATATTTATTTTTTCTATAATTACAAAAAGAAAGGATTCTTGCCCCACCCCTCCATAACAATGCGTGTATATAATGTACAGCTTCTGTTTGTATTGGTTTCTGTAGCATGTGTAGACTGTAGCCTTTAAACACCAGTTCACATTTCACAAGTCAGTTTCACATAGTGGAATAAACCCTGAACTGCCACCCAGAGCAGTGGAGAATAATACCACTCCTCATCCTGCATAAGAACCACACTTGTCATTATTATAGCCAAGACCGGGTCCGGGACATGGGATTGGTCAGAAGAACCCACTGAGTAAGTATGGGTTGGACCTGAAATGTGTTGAGGTGAAACAAATTTGACTGGACCTTCCTACAATGGAATAAGCTCAGATGGACTTGTATGTATGTGTAACAGACTCTGACATTTTATCAATGAAGACATGGAATAAAATGTCAATGTTCAGAGCTTTCTGTGTACATGTTTGTTCCTAAAACTGAAAAACAGACATCCAGTTGAACTAGTCTTTGGTATTGTTTTCAATACTGAGTGAAGTGGATTAGCAGTAAGAATCAAGCTTTTCCTGTCCAGACCCATTCAGTCACAACAAGGGAGTATTTAGAAAACAATAAACATGACTCCACCAATATATTACACAAGCCCTGAATCCAGTCAGTCAGAGTCAAGCGTTCACAGAACAAGTTCAATCACTCCTGTGGAAACGGTCTCAGCACAGTGGTGAGCAGCTGCACAAAAACACCAACCCACACAGACACTTGTTCCCACTATTCCAAGATGCATGCCTCCATCTCCATCATCCTCCCCCTCTGCACTCATACAAACAAACTAGCTTGTAAACAAAGTGATAAATATATATAGGGAGAGATAGAGTTACAATTTCTGGCATTAACAACTGTATTTTTAAGGCTTTTTTTTTTTCAACATACGTGTACAATGTATAAATCTGACATGCTATTGAAGAACTAAAGGTTTAACATTACTGCCTTCAGCTTTTTTTTTTGTCTTTGAAAATGTAGAAAAAAAGAGCAAACCGCCAGGGCCCCCCCTCCCCCCACCTGACTCCCTGTATGTCCACAGAACAGAGGCTGCAAGACCGCATCGGAATCATCTAAAAACCCAATATGACAACAGAAAAAGCGGTTCTCTATTGGTTCTCCTGATACAGGACTGTTACTTATGTATAAAAGATAACTGATACTACAGTTCAAAAATCAAATTCACAGTATTCTTTCTTATGGACGTTATGAAAAGAAAAAGAAAACGGAATTTCTTTAAAAAGCAAAACACGAAAGGTTCCACAGTCGTTATGTATTAACATGATCAACATTTATGCTTTTTTTGAATGCTCGAATAATGAGATTTAAAGTAAAGAATAGTTCAAATGTGATAGAATAAAGGGAAAGACAAAGAAACACCTTGTAAGAGGCTTGAAAGATCTTAGGCTTTAGAGAGAAGAAAAAAATTCCTGTCTGGATGTGTGTGGAGGTGATGTCTGTCCAGGTGTGTGGAGGTGATGTCTGTCCAGGTGTGTGGAGGTGATGTCTGTCCAGGTGTGTGGAGGTGATGTCTGTCCAGGTGTGTGGAGGTGAAGGTCTAGTCCCACCACACTTGGCTCATCTTCAGTTCATTTCTCCATCCCTCCTTCGTCTTCCTCCTCTTTAGACGGAGGACAGATCTCTCGAGGCCTTTCGAGGCCCTTCCTCCAACACATTTGTAGATATGACATCACATCGTGCAGTTAACAGTTCAATGTCTTTTTCTTTTTTTTCTTCTTTTCCTTTTATAACCAGGTGACCCTTACAAGTACTTAAAGTCTTGTTTTCAAACTAAGGTCAAAGTTGAAAGTCCTGAGTCTTCCACTGAGCAGCAGGTGAGATGGTCAAGCTCCAGGCTTCTGAAGTTGTTTCCTTGTTTTCGTGTCTTTACAGTACAAGTATATATTAATTCTTTATCATAAATGGCCATTGAGAGACAGGGTTCACTGTCAAACAATGAGTTAGGAGAAGAAAACTAAATCAAACAGTTTAAAAAAAAGAGAATCTAGAATCTTTAAAACATTTCTGTTCCAGGTGGTAAAAATACAGTATATTCCTCCAATGATTTAAGCACCACGTTCAAATAAGCGGATGTCATTCCTTTGCTGCTGAATTTCAATTATCCATAAAAGGTTGATTTTGTACAGTATTCAAAGTCTAAAAGGAGAGAATAGGAAGAAGAGAGAGAAGTGTCAGACATTCAGAAGGAAATTACTTACGTCAACACTAACAGCAAGTCCGAACAACCAATGAACAGCCGCCTTTCTTCAACAACCATTATTACTGAAGATAATTATCCATCACAGGTTAGCAACAGTAACAGTCACTTACATTGTTCTATTAGCGAGAGGAGAGGAGACTGTCTCAGTGTCTCATGTCCGAGTACATGTTGTTGGTAGAACTTCCATGGGAGTCTCCGCTGGGTCGACTGAAACCGTTACCTAAGATGCACAACACGTTGACCAATCAGTGAGCAAATGTACAGGTATCATCATGAGTCATGGCAATGCTACAGCCACAACGCTCAACCATACATGGATCAGGTGTGGTCATTTGGTCATTCCGCCAGATTGTTTCAAGCATACAGCGCATGCTAAATGGCTGCCGTCTCTCCTGTACCTGTGTGTCCATTCAGATGGTGATGTGTCCCGCTGCTGGCTGGGGCCGAGGGGGACGGGTGGCGAGACGACAGGTGGCCCTCATAGACGTCATCATCATCATCAAGTCGGCGGCGTTTCCCCGGGTTGTCGTGCTGGCGCTTGTGGCCCGCCCTCTCCTTGTGGCCCCGCTGCCCCTCGGAACTCTGGGTCGAGCGGCTCTCGACCCCCGACCTCTCCGACTCGCTCTCCGTGTCGTGCCTTCGCCTCTTTCTCTTCTTCTTCTTCTTGTGTTTAGAGGAGGAGCCGCCCTCGCCCCGGTCGGAGGACTCCACGTCAGAGCTGCTGGAGGGGGGGGGGGAGGGAGGTGCGGAAAGTAAAGGAAAGAGGAAAAGGGGTCAGTCAGTAAATAGGAATGAAAAAAACCCTGCTCTGGTATTACAACCCGATCAAAAGGAGGTGTGTGGATGTTCAGTCTGTGTTTACACCAACCTTTGCTTACGGTGCCTCTCTTTATCCTTAGACTTCTTCTTCTTCTTGCTCTTCTTGTGTTTCTTGGCAAGCCGTTCCTCTGAGCTCTCCTCCCGCTCGGCGCCCCTGCTCCTCCCCGGGTCCTCGCTGCTCAGGGCCGAACCCCCCAGGGGGGTGGAGGGGTGCGGGGGGGAGTGGGTGGTCCTGCTGGAGCTCTGATGGGGCAGGGAGGTCTGCTCTTGCTTGGCGAGGTAGTCCCTCTCCCTGCCCTCGCCCCTCTCCCTGCCCTCCTCCCTGCTCCTCCGGCGGCCGTGCGGGTCGTCTCGGTGGGCGTGGTACCTGTGCTCCCTCCTCTCCCGGTCTCGCTCCTCCCGTGGGCGCTGGTGGTAGTGGTGAGAGCAGCGGTCTCGGTCGCAGTCCCGAGGGTGGTGGCCCGTCCGCTCCCACCGCCGCTCCCAATCCCAGTCCCGGTGGTGCCGGTCCCGGCTGGACGAGCGGTCCCGGTACGACCTGTGGTCCCTCCGGTAGCGGTAGCGGTCTGTGTCTCGGTCCTGGTCCCGGCTTCTGTCCCTGGGGTAGCGCTCTCTGTCTCGGTCCCGGTCCCGCTCTCGCTCCCTGTCGGAGGAGTAGAGGCGGTCTTTCTCCCGGTCTCTGTCTGAGGTGAACGGTCTGTCTCTGTCCCTGGATGAGCGTCTCTCCTCCTTGGAGCTGGGCTTGCCGTCTCCTCTCCCCCCCAGCCCATTGCTGTGGGGGGGCTTCGGGAGCTCCTTGGCCTTGTCCCCAGCCCCGTGCTCCCCGTGTGTGGCGGGGGCCGGCACAGAGGCCTTGGGCTCCGGCGCCGGGCCTAGGGGAGGCTGGGAGACGGGTGGGCCAAGAGGTTGGGACGAGGCTGGGGAGATGGCGGGAGCTGAAAGGAAAGAGGAGGAGGCAGCCTCCATGGAGGCGTCGGTTACAGCGTCAGTCTTAGTGGCCGCGGCCAATGAGGATGGAGTGCTAGCAGCAGGGGGTGTGGGGACCGAGGGAGGGGTAGCCCTTATGTCGTTAATGGAGGCGGGTCTCTCGGGTGCGGGAGAGGGGAGTCCTTCACTCAGGACATGGGGCTTGGTCTGGGGGGGGGTGGTCTGACTATGGTGGGACTCTTGGCCATTCACCGTGCTGGCAGCCACACTGGACAGGACTCCATGGCCATTTTCAGTCACCTGCAAAGCACACAAACAAATGAATAAGGGGACCGTTAAACACATGTACCATCGTGCAATGTTTGAAATCAACACTTTAAGGCTCTTCTTTTATTATCAGTGTAGCTGGTTAGAAGAAAGTAAACAAAAGATGATTCAAGTGGATCTCTCTGACCTTCTCGGGGATCTGGTCTCCGTTGACCTTGTGGTGACCGTTCTGGCTGGGCTTGGGCACGCCATTGGAGGCTGGGCTCCCGTTACTGGCGCTCCCGTTGTGGTGGTGCTGACCCGCCTCCCCGGAGGTCTTGGAGGGCGGCTGGGGCCGGGGGGCGGGGCCGTACACGGGCCCTCCCCCATTCCTGCTGTTGACGTGGGCCTTACCCAGGCCGTTCTCGTGGCCAGCGCCCTCCTGGTCCGACTCCTCCGACGATTCGTGTTCGTAGGGCACCAAGAAGGCCGCGCCGCCGCCCCCCTGACTCCCGTTACCGGCCGGGGCCCCGTTGACACGAGGCGGGTGCTGAGCGGACGAGGGGTCTGAGGTAGAGTGGGCAGAGGAAGGCTGGGCGTAGTAGGAGGACGAGCCTGAGGAGGAGGAGGAGGGGCGAATCTGCTTGCCCTGGCCAATGAAGAAGGAGAGCTTCTGGCGCTTTGCGGGCTCCGGGATCCCAGTGGGCCGGGAGAGAGAGGAGGATGAGGAAGAGGATGCGAGGAGTCCCTGGGCGCTCTTGCCCGGGCCTCCAGTGCTGGTGCTGGGCTTGGAGCCAGACGGGTGGTCCCTTAGAGAGCCGTTCCCGTTCATGAGGAGGGTGTTCTGAGGAAACCCAAACACGTGACACGGATTCATTACAGCTGTGTGCACGTCTGCGCGTGCGTGTGTATGACCATGTGTACACCGCCCCCTACCTTTGACATGTGAGGGGGCAGCTGCGGGCCGATGAAGCCGGCGGAGGCGTGCGTGTGCCGGGGCGCGGTGTTGAGGCGCGGGGTGAGGACGGGCGGCCTCGGGGACGACTGGCCGGTGTTGCGGTTCGGGTGGCCGTAATCTCCCCCGTTCTTCAGCTCGGGGGACCTGAGGAGCACGACAATGTGGTCAGGACACAGACAGGGGGGGGGGGGGGTCACGCATGCTGCCTGGCCGACCTCTGGGCCAGCAGAGCGGCGACGGGTACCTGATGTAGAAGAGAACGTAGGCCTGCTGGTTCAGGACCGAGCGGATGTCACTGACGGCCACCGTGGAGTCGTTCATCTGATACCACTGCCCGTTACTGGCCTGAGAGAGGGAGAGAGAGGGACGGGAAGAGCTGTGTTACACACACACACACACACATCTCTGATATAAATACTACTGCTATGTCAGTTCAGTTCTGAGAGCATGCGTGTGTGTGTGTCACCTTGATGTAGCAGAAGTAGTGTCCGGCATGGCAGCTGAACCCAGAGTGGACCAGCACGGCGTAGAGGGCATAGACCTGGGGCTCCCCGTGGCTCTGGGACATGAAGGGGCGCAGGTCCAGGTACTCTGGGTACCGCACGTCCTGCCAGAGGGGGAGAGGGATGGGGGTTACCGCGTGAAACACACACACACACACAACCACAACTGGGCGTGGACACGGGAGAGCAGAGCTTGTGAGTGCTTGTCTGGTACCTTTGCGATCTTGCCCCCGTTGAAGTTGGCGAAGCGCTTGAGTGAGATGGTGAGGACGTTGGAGCTACGGTGGATGGTGAATCTCTTGGAGGCAGGGACCATCTTCTTACACCTGCAGGCCACCACACACACACACACTCTGGGCTCAGTTAAACACTCACAACAGCGGGTCGAGCGTGACCATTTACAACGTCTAAAGGAATCAGGACAAACATCTAAAAGACTTCACGGTTGTTGAATGAGCTCACTTGGTGCATTTGTAGGCATTCTCCCCATCCAGCTGCTCTGGCTTCACAAACTGTTCCAGGGCCTTGGTGATGCTGGGAGCAGTCTGCAGGGGGGAACACAGACACACAAGAAATGCTCACACACACACACACTCCAAGACACTTCTCTCTAACAATCTCGTTGTCAGGTTTAGGCTGAAGCATCGGGTGGTGGACAGTTACCTTAACCTCCAGGGCGACGTCCAGGTAGGGATCGAAGGTGTCAGAGACTGCTTTGCAGTTTAAACATTTTACTGTGAAGAGGTGAGAACCAACTGTCAAGCCTGCTGTTTGGTTCGCTTGCTCAAATGATGGGGTTAGCCAAAAGAGACAGTAAATGCTTAGCTCCATAAAGAGCTCACGAGTACTAACCTCTTGACCTTAGATATCCCCCAAAAACTTGATGGATGAAACTAGTTGCCTGCGTCTGCCTGTCAAGCCTGGAGCGGGAGGAAAACGATTTCAAGAATTACACATCAAACAATAACTAGATGCTGAAGATCTACGAAAAGACTTTTGTCAACGCTGTTTATAGAGACAGTTGTGGAGAGGGAGCAGGGAGAAAGACACTGAGAGAGAAGACATGCGGGAAGCGGCCTGGGTCCCAATCAAACCAGGGCCCCTGAGTTAGGTCGTGTTAGCTTTCGTGTTATGCGCTATAGTCCACCACGGCGTCCCTAACCAAGAGAAATTAACCAAAACACTGAATCATAACAGCCTTTTGAAAAGGAGAGAGCAAGAAAGAGAGAGCGTGAAAGCAAAAGAGAAGATACTGCAGGGGAAATAGAGCAGGAGTAATTACTGAGAGAGGCAACCTGTTGTAAGAGTAAGAAATCTGCCTGGCACCAGAGGTTCCTTATCTAGTCTGTTTTCAGGGTACTGTGTTCAGGGATGCCCTCCACCTTATCCATCTATCAACAGTCTCACTGGGTGGTAGGAGGCGAGATTACATTCAGATGTGTGACTACTTCCTGGTTGTGTCTGAACACTAAACAGAACTGACGAATGACACGGTGACTGCGAGTACGTTGCTACGTCACGGGTGGAACGCGCCTGTCGTTGTGTGACGGCATGTATTTGCTGAATCGCACTTTTCTAGCTGTGTCTGTAAATGAGGTTCCAGATAAGTGGGCACCTACTTGGTTCCAGGTAGGCAGGACTTTTGCATAGCATCCACAGTGTAGCGTAGGAACTCATGGGCATCCTCTTGGCTCCCGTAGCGGAAATGCTTGGCAATCCCTGTTGGATAGGAGGGAGAAAACGATGAGTAAACCAGTTCCACAAGAGGATGGAATTAGGGGCTACACTGGAGCAAACACCCACCGAAACAACAACGAACATTGGAGTTTGGATTTGGTTGTTAATTTGCCAGTTGGTATTTATTGCTGAATTCAAACCATCTACTTCTTTGTTCCAAAAATACTGTGCCTAATCATGTGAGAAGTCCTGTGAAAACTTGGAGGGAAAGTTTTCCCTCCAAAAAACAAAGTGTAGTGGGGGGCTGGACAGCGCCACCTATCATGTTTTGAAGGGATAGCTGTTTGCCAGACACCCTTTCCAAGAGGGGTGCCACTCACGTTTGAGCTCGTTGAGAACGCCGATGGGCTTGATGACGTTTCCAGAGTTAGCAAACACCTGGGTGATGTGGTTCTGCATGGTACACATCATACAGAAGCCTGGCTCGTGACCTACACACACACACACACAGACAAAAGGAGAGCTAAGTTAGGGCTCTCCACTACTAGTCAACCTCTAAGTGGTTCTGTAAAACAAAACAGCATTAACCGCAAGAGACACAATCACGCAGATCCAAACACAGATTTTCAACATAAACATTGGCAGCGACATAAAAAAAACGGTGACAATCTTGATCAACGAGTGAGTGACTCCAACAAAACAGTTTGAATGACATTGCGGTGCTGAGATCAAAAGCAGTGCGAGCTCACGTACATGTCTTGGAGTGCTCCCTGGACAGCATGTAGTTGGTGAGCGGGGCGGTGTAGGTGAGACACTGCATGGCCGAGTTGAGGAAGCAGGTGTTGCCGAGGTTCTGCAGGCCTGCCCCGATGCGATGGACCTGGTTCCACTTCAGGCTGAGGCGGTCTGGGGAGAACAGAACCTTCTGGGGCGGGGCAATGCCGTCTCCACTGGTGAGCACCGCTGCACACAACAAGGAACAACACAGCAACAATGATGACAAATTACTTTTATGCGTTCGTTCATGCATTCATTTTTTTCATTACTGAATAGATGAATCGCGCCTGGTGTGTATCTTGGTAACTTGTCGTGGAAATTGGCCAAACAGAGAAAAGCCTGATGATTCATGTCACCTCTACAGGCAACGTAAGGTGATGTATTACAGTCCTAAGTCCTTTAACACAAAATGGCTACATAACAGGAAGAGTTACTACATAGAAGCTGTAAGGAACAACACTCAGGAAACCTGTTCAGTCAGTAAGGGACAAAAAGGAAAGAAGACACGAGGCATGGCTGGGCATGGACCAACTATGCACTGTCGCAGAAGATTTAGCTACACTGAAGCAAAAAAAACATAATTTTTTTGCCTAGCTCCGAGTAAATTTTCCTTTGAGCAGTATGCAACTATAGTAAGCTGGCACAAAAACAGATTTCCAGCCAAATGCAGATTCCTAAAGTTGTTCCATATTCAAAAGGAGAGTGAGCACATATCTAGTCAAGGTAACCCACAGGCCTTTACCTTGTTCCTTGGGCCTGTCCCCAGAGTGGGGCGTGTTGCTGTACACGGTTGCCCCAGGAGTGGGTCCTAGGCAGCCCCCTGCCCCAGCCTTCACCCTGGGTGGGTCACTGGGCGAGGGTCCCCCTCCCCAGCTGGAGCAGCTGCCGTCCATCCCTGCGTCGCCGCTGGGGAACGGGGAGCGCTTGCACCCCACTGACTCCAGGTCAGACTTCTCTGAAGATCTGTCAACTATGGTCATTGTTCATTGCTGTTGAAGGTGACACACATAGATATTACATTTGGAAAGTCAACAGATTTACATGGTTATGCAAACAGAGCACCCATGACACATGGTAACAATCCATGTGTCTGACATTTGACTTCAGACTTAACATGACAAGCAAATATTTCAGACATGGCCTGCTGAGTGAGGTCAAAAACTCAAATTTCAGTGCTAAGCATTGTGAATGACGTCAAAAGCAGAGATTAGTGCAGTTAGTGTACTCGCCTAGAGGCATGGTATACAAGTTTAGCCTTGGATTTGCATATTTCACAGTGAAAAACAAAGACATCGGGAAAGCGCGCATTTGGCATTTTACAACTTATTTAATACACCATTAATTGACGAGTATTCAGATTAATTGATTACAGTGTGCTTAAAGCCAACACCAAGGCCTACAGTAAGAGCCAAGGTTAACAAAAGACGTACGTGTGTAGCTTACAGTTACATCTGCAAATTCCCAGCTGTTAAAGCGGCAAGCATGAAAGTTCCCTGGCAGCGGAGCTTGGCCCATTTAGTTTCAGTTTGGAGTTAGCTAAGCAGATCGGTCTTCCTGCTAGCTAGACGACCAAACTGAAACGAGATGGGCCAAGCCAATATAACTAATTCAAGACGGATAATCAGAATCAGAATGGGATTTATTCGCCATGAAAATTTGCACAGACAAGGAATTTGCTTTGGCAGGAAGGTGCATACAATAAACATATACCTAAAATTTAAATATGTGGACTATCTATGCTAAGGGTACATAAACTAGCAGTACTAAGTGGGATTAGAATAGAATTAAATATACAAAAGCAATACATCTTAAGTGCAATCAATTAACATTAATGATTATGTTTTCTCCTCGAAATCGGAAAACAAACAAACAATTCTAAGCGCTACTGTAATTAGCCGTTTGCAACTAGCGAAGTTCAAAGACAAGTGACTTGACTTTACACACGTTTAAGGCAACTGGTCCCTCCCACTCCTGGCAGTATGGCTCACTAGCACTAGCGGAGGCTTTAGCAGATGAGATAGGCCTCGAACACGCAATTCAGATATTGGTAATAGCTTGATTACAACTTTAGTATTCATATAAGAATGTAGAGAGTGAACCGAAATATTGCTGTCTTTCTTGAGCACACTTCAGAATGTTTGATTCAGACAAGTGCGCGCGTGGTAAGAACAAACGCCATGGTAACGGCGAGCGTAACAATACTGCCGAAACATGGTGCAGCAATTGCGGTTAGCATTGTGCAACAATAATGTGCGGCTGATACGCAATGATTCAAGCTAGCTACCATTCCCCGTTCTATACCCGTAAAGGTTGTGTTAAAGTTTAGTTTTGCGATAGCACTGAAACCTGGACATATCATTTAGAAATCAACGGAGGGAAATCTAGCTAGCTAGCTAACTAAAAGGAGGGGCTCGAGATTTAAAATTCACCGGTGGTTGAGCGCTGGTTTCCGACATGACACTCAGTGAGGAAACCGGTGTAAGCTAACTACAATAAAACCTTGAAGGTTAGATGCACGGTTATGGTTCTGTTGTGTAAATACAATACATAGTATTCTATACAACATTAATGTTCTTACCTGTAATATTTTACAAATGCATTTTTAGACGTTGTAGCCTACATCCATTCCTTATTTCTAGCGGGTGTCCGGCGGTGAACAATGACGTAGCTAATTTCCCCACGGGTAGATCCGGGGATCGACGTTGAAAGGCAACTCCTGATTCGCTGTGGCTCGTTGGGTAAAGTGCTTACAGGACTCAATGGCACGTACACATCTGACTTCGACTTCGTTTAAAAATGTCAGTGGTACTAGGTAGGACAACCGGCGATTTCCAGAAAATTCGTTTTAATTAATGAGTGACATAGGCAACATAAAACTACACCGGTAGTTTTTTCGCAACGCCGGTTCAGATGACTAGTTTCAGTCATTTTAGTATTAGTTGGTACTTATTACAATTTCCTACAGAACATGTTCTCAAACTAAATCTTAATTCTTACAAAAATGTATACTCTAGTAAACTGTATTTGAATTGAAAACATATGATGAGTTGACTTTGTGGTCACATTTTCCCAGATTTGTTCCAGAAAAAATCTCCACGAGATACGCTGATAAATTAATCTTTATTGTACAGTGGACTTGTAACATCCAGTAGACCTCACACACATTTGTCCATTTACATTTCCCAGGCATGCCCATATAAGGTACAGTTGGGTAAAATAGGTTGGAGAGTTTAAAGAGATAGTTATGGTCAAGTCTGGTCTAAGTTGGAGGAGGAAGGGTGAGTGCCCTGCAGCTGACTGATCTGTCTTCTGAGCTGGACAATCTCTGCCTCCTGCTCCTCAACCCTTCTCTGTAAACCATGGATCACCTGCAAGAGAAAGAGACAGAAAGTGGACACGCCTTCAATCAGTCAGAGCATCTGCTTGTTTGCAACAGAAGACACATAACTGCGTAGTTTCTGTAAACCATCAACTGGGAATCTGTATATAGGATTGACTGCCCATGCTTTCCTGCACCCATCGCAAGTTAGGATTCAGCCCTGAGGTCTGTAATCATAGCGTTTCCTACCACGTCTTTGTTGCCGAAAAGCTCACTCTGCAGCAGCTGGGTGGAGCTGGGACGGAGGGAGGGATCTCGTTTGGTGAGCTGCCTGACGTACTTGGCAAGCATGGGCCAGCGATGGCAGAAGGATTCTGGGACGTTGCCCTCACGGAGGTCCTCGAGGGTCCGCACCCTCTCCATCTCAGTTCCAAATGGCTGAAACAGCTCCAGGGCCACCACCCCCACACTGTACATGTCCGACTAAAAGGCAGACCACAGAAATAGGGGTAATGACTATTACTCGACCGGTTGTAAAGTGAATTCAAGTTGCAATTGAATTCAAGTTGCAATTGAATCCTGCAGTAATTCTTTGACCCTTTTAGTGTGTCAAATTAGTTTCGAATGTAAAACCCATGAATCAAGTTACCTTTGAGTCATAACGAGAACCTTCCCGTTGCTCAGGTGCAGCGTACACAAACGTCCCCACTCCTGTGGTGTGTGAGGAACCTGTAAAGAAATCTCAAGGTGTTAGGTATCATGTACACGTAGCGCCATCTAGAGGCGCTTTCTAAAAGGTCGCATTTAAACACAAGTACTTATATTTACATTTAGTCATTTAGCAGACGCTCTTATCCAGAGCGACTTACAGTAAGTACAGGGACATTCCCCCAAGGCAAGTAGGGTGAAGTGCCTTGCCCAAGGACACAACGTAATTTGGCACGGCCGGGAATCAAACTGGCGACCTTCTGATTACTAGCCCGATTCCCTCACCGCTCAGCCACCTGACTCCCACTACTTGACTTCAATGACCTGAAAGCTGATGTTGAAGAACCTTTACAATATTCAACAAGATTAAAAAAACATTTCTTATGAATATGTATCTATATATTTTCCTACGACCAGCAGCTCTATAGCTTGCTCTCTTGTTCGGCCGTTCCACAAAAATTGCATGAGCGTGGCTACAGCTGTTGCCAAGTCACGCATGTATACTGTATATTGCTACTCTCAGGTCATCACAGAAAAAGTTGTTCTTAACAGATTTCTCCTATATGAATAACAGTTAAATGCTCCATATCGGTATACGCAAAGAAAACAAAAAATGCTCACCTGTTTTTGGGCAAGGCACTGGCCTGCATAAATTGCAATATTTGACTTAATTTATTTTGAACATAGAAAGGTAAGCTCCTACCAGTGTTGTTTGAAGTGGACAGAAGTGGCTCACGGTTGTCCATAATGATATCCCGGCAGGCCAGACCAAAGTCTCCTATCTTCACATTGAAGTCATGTCCCTGTAGGAAGATATTTCTAGGCTAAAGAAAAAAAGGAATGTACCTTTAACTGACACACAAATACATGAGGTCATAATGCTGCTGCAATGTTCCAAAACCTTGTAAAGTCAGACATTCAGATGAAAACGACCCATGTTTTTTAAATTCAGAGCTAGATAGACCACATTATTTGTGTAATTAAAAAAAAAAGTTTACATATCTTCATGTGTCAATGGGTAACACTCAAAACAAACCCTGTCTGAGTCCATACTGTATGCACTACAGGATACAGAAAAATAACAAGTTACATTTCTGCGATGGACTGCCGGGTGAATTCGATCATGTGCAGTTTAAACTCCACGAGGCAATTGTACAGGAAGAGTCGCAAAGTATCATTAATCTTTTGAAATCACACCCCGTTAATGAACCTATACAGATTTGGAAATATTGCACTGTCTTTTCAGCGCATCAAAAACAGGTGAGCATTTTTTGTTTTCTTTGCGTATTTTCTCATAAAATTACATCAACTTTGTCTCGTTATACTTTCTCACTATCTGGCTCACAACACAACGACCAGCATGATCAAAATAAGGTTTGTGACATTTGGGTCATTTAAACAGGCCCTAGATTGGTTAAGGGCATGTGTCTGCAGGCGCATACCGATATGGAGCGTCAATGTAGACGACATGAGTGCTTTGACGCACAGTATAGGCTTCTAGTGGCGATATGATCGGCAATTTGACAGCAAACTTACAAATCCTCAAGAAAAAAATGAACAGTCAGTTCTGTTCTGACATAGCCTGACAGTAAACCAGAAAGTCAACATTTCTTATTAGACTATTTAAGCCTTCCACTTGGGTTACCAACCATAAACCGGGCTTTATTTTCTAAAACAGTATGGCAGCTGTCAGAGCAAGTGAATTGTATTCCGCGATTTTATCAGAAAACGCTTCAATTATTGTTAATATTGCAAAAGAATACGGGACCAACTCAATAATCGATGGAGCGAAATCCAAGCCGTCAAAGGTAAACACAGTTCTTCACTTGAAAATGTTTTTTTCTTTGTAGTCTAACAAATGAGCTTCAAAATTAGTTTAAAAAATGATTGCGCATACTGTAATTCATCACCACTGACAACTTATCACAATAATAAGCACTAAGTTATCGCAAAACTCGATTTTCTTTGATCTGGTGCAGATTATAGCGTAAAGAATAAATACATCAAAACAATTTTAAATACATCAAAAACTGCAAAACGAATTTTGCAGTTTATTTTCTCAACGTGCTTTGTATATTTGGCCACACCTTCTTTCTTGTTTTATTCCTCCAGGGTCTTGCTATTCTCCCTCTTCACTTGGCAGCCTCGTATAGGAAAGTTCACAGTATAGAGAGCTTGCTATTGGCGGGAGCCAACCCCGGAATTAGGTAACCCACCACTCAAACCACTATTAAATGTTGTTACCTACAGTTTTCAACCATCCTTCGATTACTGTATGACCACATATTCACAAGAACCGTGATTAATTCACCTTTGATCAATTCATCCAACCATTTGCTCTACCAATATTGGCCTTTCCCTTTTCTCTCCTTCCCAGGGACCAACAGGGTCGTAATGCCCTCCACCTGGTCATCACCCACTGGCCCTACATCCATGCCACCTGGCCTGCATCACAATCACGTTTTCAGACCGCCATGGTCAGCATGCAGAAGAGGGCAGAGGCCTGCCTACAGGTGCTCTGCAACCATGGAGTCGACCTCAACACTGTGGTAAGTGACCATGCTAGCCTCCAAGATAGAAAAAGTGCTATCAAACCCAGAGAAGCATTTTTTTTTTCTGTCACACTGCCGAATGACCTTCAAGACAGTCCTGTGTTCTGCACCCTGTTCCCCAGGTGGACAGTGGGAGCCGTCAGACAGCCATGCACCTGGCCGTGCGCTTTGCCGCTCTCTCCGCCATCCACATCCTGGCCAGCCACGGGGCCGCTGTCAACGCCACAGACCTGTACGGCATGATGCCCCTGCATATGGCCGCCGGCATGCTCAACACAGAGATTGCCGTTTGCCTGATCAAGCTTGGTGCAGATGTCAACAAGGTTCTTTTGACTTCTTTCTCCATATGTTCTTGCTGCTGCTGCTGTACCTGAGCAAGTCTCTACTTGCTCAGGTACCTGAGCAAGTATTGCTCAAGTACTCTCCTCCCTTAGATTTACACTGATACACTGACTTTCCATAGAATGGATCCAAAAATAAAGGGAGTTTTACCTGTAGCCATCCATGCAGTATCAATATGTATACAGTATACATACTGTATCACATCAATGTCATTTTAATTTTTTTAAATATACAGTAATAGAACCAAATAAATGACGTTGTGTTTGATTTGAAGGCGGTGAGCCATTCGGGGAACAGGCCGCTGCACCTGGCTGCCCTGACGACAGCCTGCAGGCCAGAAAAGAACATGGACACTGCACTGAGATGCATCACTGAGCTGCTGGACCAGGGGGCAGGTAAGGGCCAGGGTGACGTACCTCTGGGGTCAAAACACACACTCAATGCACAAACCACAACACATCAGCGCTCTCCTCCCCCTCCGCAGAGGTGGATGCCGTGAACAACGCGGGCTGGACGGCCCTCCACGAGGCGTGCAGCGTGGGCAAGGAGGCCGTGGTCAACCTGCTACTGAGGTACACAGCTCACAAGACTGGACACAAAAGACCTCAAACGTCCTTGAAACTCAAACATCAGACAATACTTGGGGCGCACTGGATCCATTTACTCATTATCTTGAAAGCAATGCAACAGTCAGCCAGAAAGGCCTCCATCGAAATGAAATCACACGTCTCCTGTGTCATTTACAGAGTTGATGTTTGTTTACAATGTTACGTTTCAAATAATGGGATCTCTTGGGTTTGAACCAGGCGTGGTGCCGACATCAACAAGCAAACACCAGCTGGTGAAAATGGGCTGTTCCTGTTCCTGGACCATCGGCCCAACCTCTGCCACACCTCCCTGCTGTGCCGCTTGCTCAGTCTCACCTCCCCTTTCACCATCGCCAACGGGGCGGGCCTCCAGCCCAGCACGCTGCTGCTGCCCCAGTACTCTCGTCAGCGGGAGCAGCTCCTGGCCCTGACCCGGCACCCTCGGAGCCTCATGGACATCTGCCGGATCCAGGCGTTCCAGTACTACGGCTCTGGCTCGTCACGCCGCCAGACCCTGGCAGATCTCCTGCCTGAGAGGCTGCACCGCTACGTCCTCTGGGGGAGCTCCTGTGACATCAGCTTTGTCAGCGACGATGACAAGGCCAAGTCCGGCAGCTGGTCTGACTTCTTTCATCGCGAGGAGCCGGAAAGGGCCAACTCTCTGGACGTCCCCGCACCAGAGCGCCAAAGAGCCTCGGAACACTGACACCTTCCGGACGTTCTAGCAGGTTCCACTGAGGGGGAGGCTGGGCCCATGCATGACCCACCTCATTAAACTCTTTTCTGATTCTAATGTTTTAAACTTAAATTATACCTCAATGCCAGTAAAGTCATAATGAACAGAGATGGTGTTCTACTTCGGTTCCAGAAATGTCACGATGAATGATACATACTGTACATAACATAAAATATAATCAGCTCAACCACCCAACCATTTTTTTTTGTAGTTTTAAAACAGGGTACTTGGGGTTTACATCTGTTTTTGATATTGTGTGTATTGTGATAGTGTTATTACTGTTAGTATTTTTATTTTGTATTTTTACTGCTGCACAACAAATTGCCCCTCTAGGGACAAAATAAAGGTTGTAGTTTACTAGACACTGCTCCTTACCTTCAGGTCTCTGTGCATGATAGCCCTGGAGTGAAGGTACTCCACACCTTCAAGGACTCTTTTCAGGATGCTAAGAGTCTTCACTGTGTCCACACAGCTGTACGGGTCTGAACACATCAAGCCCAACAACGCTCAATACACCAAAGTCTTACTAACCCTGACCTAAATGTAATGAGTACATGTAAAACCAGACAAGGTGTATGCACTTCAGTCAAAACGCGGCTTGTTTGAGTAGCAGGATTTTGAATGGGAAGCGTGTTGCTGTGTAGGGAGCAACTGTATGTTTACCTGCAGAGCTGCGCCTGGTGTTCCTCTCAGAGATCCAGTCTTTGAGGGAGAGCTCACACAGCTGCATCTGAATGTACAGCATCAGGTGGAACTGCACCTAAAACATGATCCAAAGGTCCACAAGCCGGGTTATGTCATTGCTGTACACCAATAATGCTGTTTTATGCTCAGATGTGATTGTTTTATAGCTGAATTAAGAATGAGTGTAGGTACAACCTACTGCAAAGCTCCATCCATCCACAGTCGCTAATCCGTAGCTTGAAGCAATGTCGTTGAGTATCATGAAAAGCACGGATGACATCATGTTTCTCACCTCCATGGACGAGTGTTTATCTGTCCACTTCTGGCTGTCCTTGTCAGTGCAGGAGTTGTTGTTCCCCTCCAGCCCGTTGGACTCGTCCTCTGTGACCCTCGAGCCGTCCCAGCTCACGGCCGGACACGGCTCCTTCAGGGGGGGCCCCACACCCGGGCCCCCCCTCCCCAGGAACACACAGGGAACGTAGTTGTCTGGGACGCGCTGCATGGTTTTGGGGCACACTGCCTGGCTGGTCTCCCCCTGCTGGCCAGGGGCCTTGGTCGGGGGTTTAGACACTGCTCGGTCCCTAGAGCAGTTGGAGCTCTCGAAGACGATGGAGGAGCCGGTGCTGCTAGCAGAACTGTCCTCAGTCCTGGGAGGTCGAGGGGACAAAGCAGGCTCATGGTCAGATGCCAACTGGTTCATGAATGTTTATGCTGTACGTCTTTGAGGAGGTGTGGTGTGGGATGTGCACTGATAAGTAGACCTCACCTCTCTAGCAGTGCAGGGGACTCCAGTGCTGGGAGTACTGATTTGAGCTCTGGGGGGGAGAAGAAAGTTCTAAATGGAACCTTCAATTGTGTTTCTAAAAAGACCTACAAGTGCACAGTTGCACATAGTTATTTTCTAGGCTAGTGTGTGTGGGTGAACTGCTCCTTACTGGTGGTTCTGTTGGGCTGGACGTGCTCCATCCAGGCTGTGTGGTAGCCCACCACATGGGGATGCTGAAGACTGGAAAGCACTTTCACCTCCCTCAGGACCTGAAACAAAGGCAGGAAGATAGAAGATTAAATAAGATTTAATAAATGTTGAATAAAGGAAAACATTTCAAAACGTTTTGTGTCCTGCATCTAGTGAACACCACCGCCCAGAGGATAAAGCTGTTAAAAATGGCTTATCATAAGTAAGTAGGGAATTATATGTAAAATACATTTGTAATAATTCTGTAGAATAAATATCTTTATCACGATTAAAAGTGCTTTTTATCAACTTGGCAAAGAATGTTAAACAAATGTTTTGCTCAATACCTTCATACAGTCCTCCCTTGAAACATTCTTTATCAGGATTTTCTTAACAGCATAATTCTGGCCATCAAGCTTGTTTGTCACCTACAGAGAATTAGGGTGCATAGAGAGGTCATGTCATAGTCATGTATGGTTTTCATATGCTGTCATTTTTATTTTCCTTTTATTTTATTACTTTAAAGACTTTGCCGTATGATCCCCTTCCAAGTTGAGAGATCTCCTCAAACTCGCTGAGGTAGCGAGAGGTCTGTGCCTGGAAGAGGCCCTCTTTTGGTCTGGAGAGAGATAAGAGACACTATCATGTAGAGAAGGCCCTGTGAGTCAGGCCAGATTAGAACACACACCACAAACACAACAATCACACAACTCAAACAAGTCATAATCAGAATTTACCTCAGCGTAAGGCTCTGGATGTCTGTGTTAAGGCATCTTTGACCCTAAAATGACAATTTGAAGACATTTACACCGAAGGTAACGAAGATGAAAGGAGGAGGGTAGCGAAGATGTTTGTGGGGTGCAATGTGTTACCTGAGGGAACAGGGAGGTACTGGCAGCATGGAGGAGCTCTGTGAAGGCTCGGTTATGTTGCAATCTGACCGTGCTAAACTCATCACTGATAGCCAATGGGGAGAGCAGGTTCATTGCTGCGAGGCGCTGACCGATGACTGAGGGGGGAAGATGGAGAACAGGCCTCACAAATCAAGGGTCCAAGGCTGTTTTAATGATGAACGTTCCTCATTAGGAATGATGCCCACCCAAAAGTGCATATTTGCAGTGCAGATTGGGGGGACTCCATGAAGCGTAATGAGGCTTTGCTGTTAATCAAATTCCAAACTTTTGAAAAGAGATGCAAAACTGAAAACAGCTTTCCTTGTTTCAATAGAAAAGTGGTAGCCTACACTCTGTAATTTCCACTCTGTAATTTCCACGCTTTTAAAACTTTCTTTTAACAAAACGTTTAAGTCTGCATGTCAGCCTTACCTTTGAACAGCATGTGTGAGCGAGAGGGGTCCCTTTCGTAGACGAAGCAGAGGTGCTCCAGCAACGAGCCGAGCAGCAGGTGGTTGGGGATGGCAGACGCAAACTCCTGGATAGATGGGTACTGCTTCCCCGCCATGAGAGCCTCACAGTTACTGCTGCTGTCTGAGGCTGAGGGGCAGGAGAGGAAGGAGTTATGGGTATTAGCCTACTGGCATGACAGGCTAGGAGGCTAACTAGATCATAATCGGGTTGTGTCTCTCTCTCTCAACTATCCCCTCAGAGGCAGTCACGTTCTCCAGAAAAGATTGTGCCTCGCACTGCAGCCTATTTGTAATATAAAGTAAATACTTTATATTTCTAATACACAAACGTAATCTCTAGTTTCAAGTTAATAAAGTTAATGTGTAAATAAAAGCAGCAACCTGGAATTTTGAAAAAAAAATATGGGTGAATTTTGTATCCATGGGATATCATGGGAAACTGCATATTTATCTGCCAGCAGCACACACAAACATACGCACTTTAGCCTAGAAGGTGGCTCACAGCATTTCACACCACTGATTAACACTAGGAATACGTATTGTTTTGCATAATTCAGGCCACACCGTTGAATAAGATCGTTTAACTTGCTATACTGGTATGTGCAGTAGTGCCATACAGTACAGCCCTCTTCCGCCTGATGACGTCATTCTGCTCCAAATATTTCTCCTCAGTTTACGAACAATGACTATGTTAGTGTGCCTACACCATAATCTCATCCAACTCTATAATTCATATTTTAAACAGTTCAGGAAGCCCCGCGTGAGCAGGGCATCAAAAAATTGGTTGATACTCGTAATGTTCCTCTCCACGGAAATCTTTAGTAAAAGGCGAAAGATTTATACGATCTGAAGAGAAACCAGAGTGTACTGACGAACGTAGGACAGCCTCTACGGGCCCATTCTCGGCCATGACATTGCATTTCATGGTTTGATGGTGTTTTTCAGGATAACCAGGCTAGTACTTAAAAACGTGTTTAAAACGACAGACATGCGACGTATGTTAGTAAATCCAGTAATAGACGGTTTTGTCTTTGGTCTGCGTACACGCGAAAAGCATGATGGGAAGTAGCCTAACAATTACGTTGCGCAAAACGGAACATTTTTCCGCAATGTAACATAACATAAAAAGTTCTAGAATGTTATTGGGCTGAAAACGCTTCTGAAAACACAATAAAAAATTTTTTTTAGGTATGTTGCTTAAATTCAAGCCAAACCATTACGTTACAGTGCATGCGCGGTACGTTTACACCAGTCGGAAGCTTGTTCTGAAGCTGACAGCAAAAGTACAACAGCGACACCTATTACAAGAGATACAATATCTATAGATAACCAGGATGATAGTGCACTATTATTATAGGACTACTTGATGTTTATTCCAAGATACATTGTCTTAATTTGATTTTTAGGAAGAAGAAAAAAAAAGAAGTTGATCCTTATCCTAGATATAACACAACGTATTAGTTTGACCTTATAACACAATTCTCCACGTAAACAGCCTAAGCATATATATGTATCTTACCTTCAGCAATAACCCTAGCTATCAATTCAACAATGTCTTTCTCCCCAGAGTCCATTTTGTCATAGTGTGACATAAGTCATATATGAAACACTCTCAGCTCTACTTGAGATCACACAGTAGTAGGCCTACCCCAGCCCTTGACTAGCAAGTCCCCCAGCCCATCTTGTTTATGCATGTGAGGGTGTGCTCGGTAGGGAGGCTTATCTACCATTACCAGTCCATTTAGACTGGCCCACCACCCCAGAACTCGTCCATGATAAAAAGAAGTATTGTGAGGTGAAGGAGGGATTGAGAAACATACCACCTGGTTCTTAGACAAGGTTCTCATTTTTATAGTTGTTTTTGCATAACTGAGTGCTGCTTCAGTGGTCTCCACTGTCTCTACTCTCTCTCTCTCTCTCTCTCTCTCTCTCTCTCTCTCTCTCTCTCTCTCTCTCTCTCTCCCTCTCTCTGTCCCTCTCTCTGTCCCTCTCTCTCTCTCACTCACTCACACACACACACACACACACACACACACACACACACACACACACACACACACACACACACACCACAGGGTCGGAGCAGCACCTTGAGCCATTAACTCAATTACACAACTTTCTAACGCTATACCTTTTAAATATATTGTATAATGCTGGGACTATGGAATTAAAGAAAAAAATCATAATAGATTATTAAAGTACCTTTTATTGTGAGTTATTATTGAACACTGGATAGTAAATAAAGGGCTACTACTGGTAAGTAATGCACAGTATGCCTCAAAGCAAAACGTGTTGTTGATATAGCATGTACAGTATGTTGAACAAGCTGAAGTGAATGTCAATCCGAGTTGTAACTGGTGTGTCAAACCGAAGCGGCTGTTACTCCACCCCTCCACTTTCTGTCCAAATGTGGATGCAGCAGGTGAAATTACATTCAGTTTGCTAGCTAGCTACAGTACTTACTGTCAAACTGAATATCCTCTTCATCTTCACTGGGCAACGAAAATACACTTCTCTCGGTTCTTGTGGTGGAGGTGAAATTTCGCCGAATCAAAAAGTTGCTCATGCTTCTACTCGAACTTTCCTCTGGTTTGAGCGCCTTTGATGTCGAAGCGAACATAGCGATATGACAGAAAAGGTGTTGTGAATTAGCTCTACTGAGCTAGCTAAGTAGTTACCTTCACTGTAAACCATATATACCTATATTTAATTTGCCATATTTCCAATTCGTCTACAGTCTACTCTGTGTAAAACGTTAATTTGCGAGAAATTAAGTTGGATCCCAGCCGGGAAAGGCTGCTGTCAGCCATGCCTCAACAACATGATGAAAGGAACCGTCACATAACTAAGTCCAAGCTAAGGGTGGAGAATAATTCTGTTAATAGCATATATTATGAGCAAATATTATATTAGAACAGCCTGATCCTATTTTTTTTTTAATCACAGTATTTCAGTGTATTGAATAAGGAGATACGTGTGATCCGAATTGTGTTCATCAGTAAATATGTATGATGATTTTGACACGGTCCCTGCAGCGTGATCTCATCTGAGCCTTGTGATTCGCTCTTGTAAGATGATGAAATATCAATGACATGAGAAATAGGTAAACTTTTGGAGGTCCCATTCCCCCATTCAGAATATTGCATAAATGGAAACTATCAAGTGAACAGGAAGTTATTAAATGTGGCATGTTCCAATCATAGACTGTAGGCCTATGTCTATGGTTGCAATGTTAAAAACGTGAATTATATTTATCTATGAGCTTAACACAGTTAGCCGTTTAGAAATACGTGTCGATCGTAGAACAAACGCATTAATAAAAGCTAATATAAAAATAATGAACTTATTTGAAATTATTTGATCTAAGCAAAATTTCAGTCTGCGCTAAAAGTTTGCGTGCGTGACGCTCGTGACCAATCAACACCAACTTCTGGTTGCGCGCGGGGATGTAAGAAGCAGTCTGATGAGCCTGACTGTACCAGTGCATTGCTTTCTCGAGATTTTTCTTTTGTCTCGCTTCAGTATTTACAGTTCATTGCATTGTCCAGTTTTGTGTATAGTTCAATATGGTCTTTTGTCTGTAGAGCAGTAGTCAGTATGACAGATGCTTGGTAAGTACGCAAATGGCTGTAGTTAAGCTATTATAGCCTACAGAGTCGGTAATTATTCACTTTACAATCTAACTTGTTTAGTAGTGTACATTACCAAGGACTTTATATAGCTATCTAGCTAATAGTAACTCAGCAATCTGCAGCCATGTAATTCGTTTGATTCCTTCTCTCTCCGCACAGTGTCGAGCCGGCTCAGGCTATCAAGGCCATAGACAGGCACTCAGTGCACCAGATCTGCTCTGGTCAGGTGGTGCTGACTCTGGCCACCGCCGTCAAGGAACTGGTTGAGAACAGTATCGATGCGGGGGCAACTAATGTTGGTGAGTGTCATGATGCGTCTTGGAATAGTGCTACAAAAGTACACAGCTGGGTGGTAAGTACCTTCGGATTGTATTGTGATGTTGTAGTTTGTACACGGCACTACAGTGGTCTGTCATCCTGCAGACATCAAACTGAAAGACAGTGGAGTAGAGCTGGTGGAGGTGTCTGACAACGGCAAAGGAGTGGAGGAGGCCAACTTTGAAGGACTGAGTGCGTGGTATCTTTCATCCATCACTAAAGGAACTGTGCACTTGCTGTGCTAGTTCCCAAATCTCTGCAAGCACCCTGCTGTTTTGTTGTTGGATATGAAGTTGTTTACAAAGTTGTTACAGAGCTGTATCTCTCTCCTTGCCTTAAGCTCTGAAGCACCACACTTCCAAGCTGAGAGATTTCTCAGACCTTATCCACGTGGAGACATTTGGCTTCAGAGGTGAAGCCCTCAGCTCTCTCTGTGCTCTGAGGTAGGACAGCTTCTAATCTCAGACTCCCATGCATCCAACAGATGTGTTGATAATGTGTTAAAAAATAGTGCTCATGTTGGTTGCTTCGGTCTCTTCTTCTCTTACTCTCTCTCTCTCTCCACCCCTTCCCTTTCCAGCAACCTGAGTGTTGTGACCTGCCATGAGTCAGTTCAGGTAGGCACCAAGCTGGTGTTTGACCACAGTGGTCACCTGGTGCAGCGGTCGCCCTGTCCCAGGCAGCCGGGCACCACAGTCATCCTGCAGCAGCTCTTCTACACCCTGCCTGTCAGACACAAAGAGTTCCAGCGCAACATCAAGAAGGTGGGTGAAAGGAGAAGGGGAGGTATAACAGGGTCTATGTTGGGATACTAGGCCCTTTGTTATCATGATTACGCACAAACTGTTTTTAGCCCGCTGTATGCTGACGATCTGCATAATCCTTAATGTCGAAGGCCCGTTTGAATATAAGGTGGACAGTTAATGCTGTGTTCACCAAGCTGTCTTTTTCCCCCTCATGTCAGGATTTCACAAAGATGGTCCACGTGCTCCAGTCCTACTGCATTATCTCCACAGGGGTGCGTATCACCTGCACTAACCAGACAGGGCAAGGCAAACGCAGCCCAGTGCTCAACACCAGTGGCAGCCACAGCATGAGGGACAACATAGGGGCCATATTTGGACCGAAGCAGGTAAGCCCGTCTTCTTCTTTGGATTCCATAACACCAACGCTATGGCTCTGATGATTTGTTTCTCCCACAGCTTCAGAACCTCCTCCCGTTCCAGCAGCTATCTCCTACAGAGAACGTCAAGGAGGACTATGGGCTCACAGGGGCTGAGCTACCCCAAGAACTGTTCACGTGAGTTATAGGGTTCACCATACCCACTCAGGTTGATGGGATTGCCGCTGGGTTATTTTGTGTTTAGGTCTGTTCTTAGATCAGCCTCTCACAGGACCAGCGCTAGGACAGAGCCCGCGAACGATTGGCCTAGGACTTATGGTTCGCTAGGCGCAGTTATGAACTGTCTAACGTAGTTCTTCTTTTGTGGGGTTGTTCTTGCAGCATCTCTGGGTTTGTATCCCGGGGGGACCACGGGGTGGGGAGAAGTGCCACTGACAGACAGTTCTTCTTCATCAACAACCGCCCGTGTGATCCTACGAAGGCAAGTAGAACTTACGTTTTACTGAGATGAGATATCAAAGTAATTATACGTGGAAGGTTTTGCGTTTTGTGTTGACGAGTTTCTCATCTTCTAGGTCTCTAAACTTGTGAATGAGGTTTATCACATGTTCAACAGACATCAGTATCCCTTTGTTGCTCTGAACATAGCTGTGGCCTCAGGTAAACAACGTGCAAAGTAAACGTGACTGTATGGAAGTCCGGAATGTTCTAAGCCTCCTCAGTCCACCTGAGTGTGTTTGTGTGTTTTCCAGATTGTGTGGATGTAAACGTGACACCAGACAAGCGTCAGATCTTCCTACAGGAGGAGAAGCTGCTGCTAGCCATCCTCAAGAGCTCACTCATCGCCATGTACGAAACAGGCGTCAACAAGTTCAGCCTCAACCACACAGCTTTACCTAGCACCAGTAAGAACCTTTAAATTCTTGTTATCACATATTGTTGTAATCTGTTATATTTGTTTTGTCTCCCTATTTGTAAGATATTTATTTCTGCCGTTACAGCTGCTATTATCATTGACAGTTTCATATAATTTTTGTTTTGTGACATTTGTTTTGTCTGTTCCTCCCTAGATTCTTACCGACCTGCGGAGTCTGAAGAAGGATGTCAGGTGGTCCCGTCAGCTGAGACTGTTCTAGAACCCAATGACAACTCAGAGGCTGTGCTCCTAAGCCCAAAGACCTCATCTCTGAACCTGGCTGGGCTTAAAGCTGCATTCTCTGTGCACAGCAACCAGGGTACAAGGAGCACCACAAACATATCCAAACCTGTCAGTGGCGGTCCCACTCAAAAAAAGCTTCAGTCTTTTTTCGGTGGGTCTCAGAAGGGTAACACCCCCAGACCATCTTCACACTTCCCATCGAGACCCACCAGAGATGTCCTTAAAGGTTCTCCAGCAGGCCGGTCTGTGTTGGAGGGGTTCAGGTATGGGAGGTCTTCAGACAATGATTTAGACTCGAGCAGAGAGGGCACACTGTCAGAGTGTGACTCTACCACAGCAACCCCTGAGAGCCTGCAAGGTACAGGGTCAGAGTTCAACTCTCCTGATGCTACGGACATCGTCAGCAATCCTGGTACTAAAAACGAGATATTTGATGAACATTTAGACAACGGGAAACCATCAGACTATCGTAGTGAACCATACCTTTCCACTGCAAGCACAGACTTAAGCCCTGACGCCAAAAAGCCTAAGCTGGAGGATGACCGTTTCTCCTCAGACAGCCAGGATTCAGCCCCAGCCTGCATTGAGGGATCTTCTGGCCCGAGGGTGGATGCCCCCGGGCGTTTCCAGAAGAGGATGGAGCCACTGCAGTTCTCTTTTCCAGAGCTGAAGGGGAAGGTGCGAAGGCTGCAGCAGAGGCAGAGAGACCGGGACGAGGACAGACTGAGATACAGACGCTTCAGGGCTAAGATCAATCCTGGAGAGAACCAGAGTGCAGAAGACGAGCTGAAGAAGGAGATCAGGTTTGATGCTAGTGGTTGTTCTGATTTCTAATAAACCAGAAGGAGGAATGGTCATCCTAATTTGGGTTAGTCAAAGTCAAACCCCTTGTTGTAAGGCCTCTGTTGTCCAGCTGTATTACTAAAAGTTTACACAAACACCATGCATAGATGAGCACTTTTATTCGACAGTGTTTAGCATGACCTCTCTCTCCTCCATAGCAAAGACATGTTTAAGGAGATGGAGATCATCGGCCAGTTCAACCTTGGGTTCATCGTCACCAAGCTAAATGATGACATCTTCATGATCGACCAGCATGCCACCGACGAGAAGTATAACTTCGAGATGCTTCAGCAGCACACTGCTTTGCAGGGGCAGAGACTCATAGCGTGAGAAAGCTCGATGATACTCTCAAAGCTCCCACGTTGCTTAATGGTCTGTCATACTCAGAGTACAGAATCAACACTTGACAAACACACAGCTACTTACAAATCGTTCACTTCCGTCCACTGTCATGTCTTTTTAGACCTCAGAAACTCCATCTAACCGCAGTCAGTGAAAACGTTCTCATGGAGAACCTGGAGATCTTCCGGAAGAATGGCTTTGACTTCCTCATCGATGAGGATGGTAGGAGGACAGCACCCGTCTCCTGATTTCAAAGTCTCAGAATGAAACATGTACAGTATATGCCATAACAGCGCTTGCATGTGATTGTCGGTCTGACTGGGATCTGGCTGTGTGTCCGCGCCCCTGCAGCCCAGGTGATGGAGCGCGTGAAGCTGGTGTCCCTCCCCACCAGTAAGAACTGGACGTTCGGCCCAGGGGACATCGAGGAGCTCATCTTCATGCTGAGTGACAGCCCAGGGGTCATGTGCAGACCGTCCCGGGTCAGACACATGTTTGCCTCCCGAGCCTGCAGGAAATCTGTGAGTGTGACGTGACTGATTTATGATTGATTCATTGGTATTTAAAATGATTTGTATAATATTATCTTTTGTACATATAGAAATGTACTGATAGGACACTGAATACATTTTTTTTAGACCTGGATGAACAATCAAGTTGTATCTAGTCTTGGTATAGCACTACAATAATATCCTCTTACACCTGGTTGATCTGAGATGTCTGTAAAAATATATGAACTACCGAGCAATGTTGATGAGCTGATGTAATGTATTTGTACCGGTTCACGGCCTACCTTTTCAGGTGATGATTGGCACTCCTCTGAGCGTCAGTGAGATGAAGAAGCTGGTGCTTCACATGGGAGAGATCGAGCAGCCCTGGAACTGTCCTCATGGCCGACCCACCATGAGACACCTGGCCAACCTGGACATCATCTCACCGGACTGAGACTACAACCCTTCAGACACGTGGCTCTCTACCTTTCAAGACCAAAGCGAAAGCATCACAAGGTGTCTCGTTCCTAAACTGATCTGTGGTACAGAAATGTACATTTCACTGCATCGCAGTGTGGAAAGTTTTAGTAGCACCTAAGTGAAGCTTGAGTGGAAAATTGTCACGTGAATAAAAGCACAGTAACGGATCTCGTCTGCTTGATCCTGTAAATATATATCCAGTATCAGATGCTTTAATTTGTTTACATTTTCTTATTTCATCATAAAAATGTTTAATACGTTCACGTATATGCTCATTTTCAATAAAGTGACAAATACAAAATGTTTGGTATTTTTCCCATGATTTACAAAGCAATTTATTTGATAACGTTTATCTTGCCTTGGATCCACCAAACAAGAACGTTTTTTTGCTTTAGACAAACCAATGTCTGCATTTTGTCTACTCACTTCAGGCCAAACCCTGCAGGGGGAGACTCCTCGCTCAGACGGTCCTCAGGGTTTAATATCCACGGGGCTGCTGGACTCAGCTGCGGATGTCCTGCATTGGTTTTATTTTGTCTGTAGAGGGCAGCAGTAGAGAGCACACAGCATTTACATTTCCCATAGGGATTTAGGAATATCGACTTAACCCTTGTGCTAGCATGTGCAGCATCTCCCCTCCACAATCCCATACATGACTCAAGTTCACAGACAAAATTAAAACAATTTCAGACAAACTAAACCAAATTTCAGACAAAATTAAAATGTCTTCAAAGCATTGTTTACTATTGCGGAATGCAGTCAGAAGCTATAAATGGCCTGCAAATGACAGTACCCCTAGTATTCTTTGCTGAAGCCATGAGTGCACATTTCAGTGCCCAACAGGGATAGGGTCTTCGCTCTCAGATCTACATGTTGTATATGTGATATTTTCAGATGTCCAGAAGGAACAAGAGAACAATGATTTAGAAGAGGAGGTATCTGAAGAAAAAGATGGGGAATAATACAACCTAGAGCATGATGCAATAATACACCTCTACTTTAGTAAAGAAAACAGTTATGACAGGTCTGCTGTAATAAAAACGAATGGTCGTTCACTGATTAAATGCAGTCTTTCTGCACTCCGAAGAGGTAAAAACCCACATATTCACAAAGTTTGTGTATAATGACAGGTTGTTTCTTCATGCAAAATAGATTAGGGGTTTAACATTCAATTAAGCTGCTTTATTTTAGGGGTTTGGTGAAGGTGGGTCATTTTTCACCCTTAGGACAAGGAGTATACAGTGTTAAGACCGCTCAAGGGTTAATGTGATTCACGCAGGCTTATGTGCAGTCTTTTCTGCAGTCTTTTCAGGTTGATATGCATGTTTTGTGTGTGAAGGTGAGCTCCTCCAGTAGGTAGGTCAAACCAGTGTTTATGTGTGTCCTTTGGGTTTTGTTCACCTTGTACGTATATCATTTATAGTTTGATAGAAGAATTTACTATTCTAAATGTCATCGAAAGCTCAACGAGTCACATTCTGCTATTCAAGGTCTATGCATGCTCTTCATGTTCCACCCATGCTCATTTCAAATGACGCCCTGTCGTGTCATCTCATCCAGAAGGACAACGGTGTGACAGTGTAGTCAGCAGCACACCACGCTACCGGGAGACAGCTACCAGGAGACAGCTACCAAGAGACAGCCACTGAGGTGAAAGAGCTGCTTCCCATTTAGTGAAGTGATTTTGTCCCTTCTCCTGCTAAGGCAAAGAACATGAGATGAAAATGCAGCACAATACAATATGACATTGTTCACCCTCGTCCCCTCCCCAAAGAGCAATTAGGAAAAGTACAAAAGGTTCACAGGATTTTGTACGGTGGTTAATCTGTTTACTAATTGGATGCTGGTTCAATATCTGCTGTGACACAAGAATTTCAAGCATGAAGGAAAATTATAATTTATTTAAAGTTAGGGGCTCCTTTTTTACAAACCATAACATTTTAGACCTGATTGAATTTGAAAGAAAATACCATCAACAAAACCAAAAGAAAAAATGTTGTCTGTGTATGTAGATTTAAATTAACTTAGTGACAAAGACAGGGCATGTCCTATAAGAAAAGAACAGTATATAAACAAAGTCACAAAGAGCAAAACAACAGAGACCTTAAACATGACAAAATATGTACAAAAAAAGTACGTACATGTACAGTAAAAATTGAGATTTGACACCTAATTACAAAATCAAAATTACAATTCATTTAGCTTAAATAAAAATCTAAAGAATTACATGAAGTGAAAAGCTTTTCTATTATTATTTTTACAATGCAATTATTGCATTACACTGATGCTGTCATAATACCCTGCAATGCTGACAGTTTTAGTGTGATGAAACAGTCCTCGGCTATCTTTCTCTCCCCCTCTCTCTCTTTCTCTCCCTCCCCCTCTCTCGTTTGTTGCCAGTCTCTCTCTCTCCTTTGCTTGTCTCAGTTGTCCTTCAGTCCAAAAAGAAAATATTGTTGAACTGTGTTGCACAGAGCCTCTTAACTTCCTCTGTAAAGGGAGAAACATACATGAATTCAGTAACATGAAATTTGATGTTTAGATGAATTCTTCCTTCACAGATTGCCTGTTAAAACATTGAGAACATCTAAATCCCTGACTCATCCATTCTTCACCCAAGTCTCACCGTTCACTTCTATCAGGTTGGCGTTCTTCTGGTTAAGGATGACGTACAGCTCTCTCTGGTCAGACTTCTTCCCCACAACCCAGTAATCCGTCATGGCCTTCACAATGATCTCCTCATCCTCGTCCACCCTGAGGACATGCATGCAGAGGGAGCCATCAGACATGATGCCTAGCCACCACTGAGAGACACTGAATGGGATTATCGTGTGACTACCATCTCATGATTATCACAAAGGGCATGGAGCCCTTTTTTGACTGGGGACGTGCGACTTGGACAGGGGAAACAAGACCTTTTTGTTCCTTCAAAATCACAAGGGCCCAAATCAACTGTTTATAGAACATGGCATGGACAAATGTAACCCATTATCCGACATGAAACATTCAGCTTGGCTCCTTAAGTTTGCTCGGTGTGAACCTGCCTGGCAAAGTCACAGTTGATGTCGCCCAGGATCTTCATGAGGTCTGGATGGACAGAGGTGAGCGACACGCTGGCAGTCTTCCTCATGTGGATGGTGCTCTTCTCCGCCAGGTTCATGTGGTTAAAGTAGATGAACTTGAACTGGGGCTCCTTATCTGGCCTGCACACACACACACACACACACACACACACACACACACACAATCCAGAGGACAGAGTTTTAACCACACATGAATAATTGAGAAAGTGAAGGCAATCGTGTGTGTGTGCGCATTTCAACCCCCTCTCTAAAACGGCATCATGCATCTTCCCTAACCAGCTCCTCCCAGATCTGTCTATTCACAGAATGTTCCCTTGGGCATACCGGCCTGTATAACTTATTAACCACTACCGGTATTCTTACCGTACCTACAGTAGGGATCACTAAAGCTCTGGATTGTAAGTAAGGAGCTGACTTGGGTTACACTCAGATGTGTTTGGAGGGGGCAGAGTTCTCGGTGGGCCTGGAACACGCAGAGGTCTGTGCTAGGATTACCCTGAGCCTAAGGTAACTGATAGGGCTATCGGATGGCAGCAGTGTTCCTGGTGGACATGGTCCGTCGATATAGGACAGTGACGCGCCGTTCTAAGGGAGCTTCCAATGGCTGCTGGTCACAGAGGAGATGGAGAGGGCAAGGGAGAGGAGAGGGACAGAGAGGAGTCATAGATAATGCCTAAAACCACGTTAACCTTCTGTCTGACTGATTAAGACCATGCTATCAAGCTGTAGTAATCTAACCCTGGCTCGGAAACCTTTCCAGGTTTGCATACACAGGCTTCGAGGGCTGTATCGGGTCTATGATGAGCATGACTGGAGTGTAGAGATTAGAACCTGACCCTGATATCCTGCGGTTGACGTTGAACTGTTCACAAATGTCCGAAGCCAGTAGGGTGAGCTGGGGCCCCACGAGCCCATCCAGCTGCTCACAGAAGTCCCTGGTCAGCTCAACAGAGGCTGGGGACGCAGAACACACCAACACAGTCACTTTACAAGTACAGGATGTTCGAGCACATGGCATCTACAACCCAGCCAAAGTTGAAATTAGTGTCTGCCTAAAATATGTGCGTGTGTCAACATATTTAATATATTTGTCTCATGAAGTAAGACAGTTGAATTATATAACCGGACACTCACCGTTGATCATAAAACAAACTGCCGCACTCATAGCCTGTAAAAAAAAGAGAACATCAACATCACTTCAGCATTTGTTAACCAGTACCCTTTACAGACGTTATATAACACATTTAAATATCGTTCAATCAACATCCATCTCATTACCAATGGGAACGCGGATATCATTCAGCTACATATCTCAATGACAGACGGTTGTTTTGACTACCGCACTCACCCCCACCAACCAGAGATCAAATCTCGACAGATTATCTGACCGTCTGCCAAACAAATACCCTGCAGAGGGGACGACCTGTCCCACGTTTTTTTTAAAACATTAAAAAATAAAGCCTCTGTTGCAGTTTACGGTGATTACAACTCTGGATTCTCACGAACACAGCAGTCCTCGCCTCCCATCACCTTGTACACGATCAGGTGCAGCTCCTCGCAACTGTCTGCTGTGTTCACAAAGATTTTGGGAAATCGGAATTTGGCCTCTGGGTCTTTAAGGTTTGCAGGTCCTGTCAGAAACCTGTAGAGCAGGAGGGATAGAGATGAGATGGAAGAAAAATGAAGAAAAGAGAGGCAGCATTATGACATGAATGCTGAAGTTTCCCTCAAGTTTCCTCCCGGCCGTGCCAAATGACGTTGTGTCCTTGGGCAAGGCACTTCACCCTACTTGCCTCTGGGGGAATGTCCCTGTACTTAGTCGCTCTGGATAAGAGTGTCTGCTAAATGATTAAATGTAAGTACAAGTTTAGCTGTTTCGGGTGTGAAGCTTGTACCTGTCAGGAAAGGTATAGTGTTTCGGGCAGATGGTGTTTCATTCCTGACCTTTGCACAAGTCATCCTTGTAAAACCCCACTCCGTGTAATGTGCTCCTCAGTGATGTGAAGTGGATCTGAGCACACTCTGAGACTAAGGTCATGTTCCACTCAAACTCAGGACAATAGAATCACTGTTGCTTTGGTCACAGATGCCAAAGATGCCTCTCTTAAGAAGTATTTGTGTACAGAACAAGCTTGTGTGCATGTTCACTGTTTAATGAACAGTTTTGACTCGACCCTCGAGACCTCAGCTAAGTAATCAGATTGTTCCACAGCCAGACAGTCTGTCAACAGGTCTCTTAGCCAGCCAGCTAACAAGCCAACCAATCCACAAACCAACATGCTAGTAAATAAATCAACCAGTCATGAAGCCAAGCTGCAAGCCATTCAGCTGTACAACAAGGGTTCAAGGTTCAGGGGGTTCCCCCCAGTGAACAGTTTAGAATGCACAACTGTAAAGCTCATTACCATCAGTGGTCTAAAACCACATAGTCATTGACAAACATGAATTGAAACTGGCCTAGCTCTTTTGACATGAGTGTTAGTAGGAGGGAGGGAGCAGGTCGTTTAAGATCTTACCTGCCATAGTGAAGCAGATTTCCTGCCACCTCAGGTCTGAGGGGAGAGTCCCTGCCAGCCAACTGCGAGACAGAGGGAGGGAGGGAAGGAGGGAGGGAACAGAAAAAAGGGATAGACGAGAGAAAAGTTATGCGTTAAATAACTAAACATTGAAAACCACATCTTATACCATACCAAACAGTTGGTCTCAAAGTATCCCTCTTCCATCTCTACCATGTCTCCATTCTTGGGATACACTGTGTTTCTGTGTCTTTGGAGTGTGGGACAGGGAGATGGTGTTACGCGTTCTGGCCTTCCAGAGGGAATGTGTCTATAGGCAATTCAGAAAAGTGGTGTTGCTCACTTCTCTTCCTCCTCCCCCTTTCATCACACTGTTTCAACAATATATGATCCCTTCTCCCTTGCTCCCTGTCTTTATTAGCCCCCCCCCCCCATGTCTCTTTTCCCCTGCATCCTTCCAACCCTCCCTTCGTTCGGATGGGTGCGTCTCCCACTTCTGGCTCCAAGTACCTAGGGAACAGTCAGGTGGTCCCTCGACACCCCACCCCCCACCCCCCACCCCTGCTCCATCACCTTGGTTTAAGGTGTCTGAGCAACGGTGATCAGGTCATTATAAATCCTATCACGAATCCCATCCACTCCCACCTCCATTTGAATATCTACTTCAGTAGTCCCTTCCTCCCTCTCACCTCTGGTTCAGAGTGCCTGGGGAACAGGGATGTAGTCAGGTACTTGTACAGGATTCTCATGTCCTCCTGCTCCAGACCACTCCTGTGAACCAAGACCTCCGTCAAAACACTTTTTGTGGTGTGTGTGTGTTTCTTACAAGACCGTAGCCATGGAGTCAACATTGGGGGGAACACATTAAATGTTTTATGAAAATTTCGTACAGCGTGCGTGGTCGCCTGTCGAAGCATAGCACATTTATATTTTTGTATCAATACATTGGGGGGACATATTGACCAGATTTGAATATTGGGGGGGATCTCTCCCCCTCAATATGTATTATGATTATGGCCTTGGTTTCTTATATTACATCTCCCAATGCTATCAATCCAGCTCCATCCCTTTTTTTTGTTGCGTATCACTGCTTACACACCAAGACCGATTGACACGCAAATTACACGGGCGGGAGACAGGTCAGGTGAAGTAATGCTGGGAACTACACAAAGAGGATTAATCTCTGTATTTAAAGACACCTCTTGTGTTAGACCGCCAAATCCGTCTCCACACACTCCTGTGCAGGATGCAAAAAAAGCACCTGGAGGCTATTATTACATACAAGAGTGTCTGGCAGCATGTTGGGAAGCCTGAAGAAAACCCTTCCTCCCCATTTCCATCCTCCCTCCCTCCATCTGTCCTTCCTCTCTTCCTCCCCTCTCCCTCCCTCTGTCCAGCTTCCTGGTGTCGGTTGTCGGTGCACACAACCGATCTAGAGGAGAACTGTGACTGATGAGCTGAGGCGAGGCATCTAATGTTGCACACCTAAACACACACCTAAACACACACCCACAAACGCACACAACCCCGAGCCGGTCCGTACCAGATGAGCTGGTCATTGTAGAGGAAGGCCGTATATTTGACAAGGCTGAGACTCTCCTCCACCCTGTTTACAAACGACTGGATTTTCAGGTAGGTCATCTTGTCCAGAGGGAAGAAGCTGATGCCCCCAAACACATCCAGGAGGTCACACGACTGCAGGTGCAGAGTCTGCAAATACTGGACATCCAGCAGAATTACACACACACAGTGAGAAGAGGTGTTAGTTTTCCCTGTGCTAATGGTGCAGTTAAACACACCAGACAAAAGGCAGAAAGGACAGCTATAATCTCTTGAAACTCCGGAGTCACCAGACCGAGAGGTGACATTGAACCAGAGACACCTAAACCCTGGGATACCCTGCTGGGCTCTACCTCTGCCTCTCATCCGGAGGAAGGGAGGTCCTTGTTAGCACTAACCCTGGATGTACATTATTTACACATGCCACCTGGGTGGCATGTGTAATGGATCAGACCTTGTTTGAGAAGGGGTTTGTGTTATCTAGTCTCCATGGTAACACATAGCCACAACAGGACACCAGTCTGGCAAAGCAAACAGGATTTAAGAATCCTTTTCCTATCCTTGACGTGACAGATCTCTCGACAAATTAAAAAACTTGTACTTGTTGTTAACTAAGCTTGGCTATTGGATGTTCAGTGTGGATGTTCCTGGAGCCCTTAGACAATATTGACTGACAGGTTCCAGTTGGCTTCTCCATGACTGCTGTGTGTGCACGTTGTCTAGAAGCTTGATAAGACAAACAGAGATGTCCATGAACATGTTTACCCTGTAGAAGAACTTTTCAAGCTTCTGAATGAGTAGTTCCACCCCTCCAGCTTCCATCGCTCGGCCAAATGTGCCATTGAAGAGCTACACCGAGATGGAGAAAGAGAGCTAATCAGTTCATAGGTCTGAACCATGTGCCCCATCCAGTAAAGCACCAGTGCAGTTTATTAAACTGCAGACCCTCCACCCCGGGTCTGGTAACTCCTCCTGCGTTCGATGTTGCATATTTATTTTGCACTCCATCATTAAAATCCAAGTCATCGTATTGAATCCATCAATGATGATTTAGGACAACAGAACTGCAATCTACAGCTCACCTTATACATGCTGTAGCACTGCCTTAACACAGCTCCATAAACAGTGTCCTGGGAAAGAAACGGAAGAATCAAAGCAAACAAAGCAACAAAAACAAATCGACATGAAATGCTGCAGCATGCTAACGCCAGGCCTGTATTGGAGCAGAGTTGCCAAGGCCAGACCTACCAGTATCTCCTCTTCGTGGTATTCTATTGTGGGAGGCTTGCCATCTTTGCTGGGCTTCTCTACCATAGGGTTCCTCACCACCTGGAAACACAGACCCAACCAAGACATGGAAAAAGCCAAACATTAGCAGCATCCAGGATGCATCATTGTGAAAATTATGTCCAGTATCAACCTTGTTTGCAATACTATTTGTATAATTGACCCACAGTGCCAATGTCCTGGACATTGGCAAGCAGTCTAGAATGAAGAACCACCTCCAATCAAGTATCAGGTGTTTAGCTTCAGTTTAATATCCAAGAGATCAGACTTAATACTGGAATGCGTTATTGCCATACCATGACTATCCAGAAGCTGTCTTCTGCCTCAAAGAAAAACTGCCGGTTCTTCTGTGTATGTAGGGATTTGGCTGGCTTTGTGGGACAAAATGTTCTACCAAACACAAAGATAACAGAACAGAGAATTAGGAGAACCAGTAGTAAAAAATGCTGACGTTCCGAATTGCATTCCCCAACGAATTTAAAGAAAAAATTAAACGATCAAAGAAAAGATTGCTTTTCTTCTGTGAATCAATGAACTTGCGATGGAAATTAGGTGTTTACAGAATAGCTGAGCTAAAGAGATCTACCTAGTAAACTGTACAATGGCCTCACAAAGGCCTACGTTTCTTATCTTCTCATTCTTCTCCACCTCACTGGGATGGTAGAACAAGATCTTCTTCTCCTCCTAGACAAGGGGGAGAGAGAGCATCAGTGACAACCTGCTGCAGAACTTCCTTAGCAACAAAGTAAGAGCAATGGAAGGAAGCATGTCTGGTCCTTACACCACATCTACATTATAAGATCTGGGCTATGGTCCAGCGCAAGTGTAAAGTTGGGGACGGAAAGACACACTTACCCCCTGATGCCTTTTTTTTTATCTATATGAGGAAACTGTATGAATTGTTTACAAAAGGCTTGATGACAGTACATTACCCATGGAGAAAGCAAACCTGACAATGTAATTTAGACATTGAGAACATCAAATAATTATATCCGCAAAACAATACTTCCAGCAAACAGTTCATGTTTGCTTTGAAGCGTAGTTAGGCTATATGGCACACAATCCAGCCTCCATCCTATTCTAGACAGGCCTAGACCCAACCCCCTCCTATCCTAGAACAGGTCTCCTCCGTCCCTGCCAACACAGCTTACCTCCCCCTCTCGTGGTCCAAATGTAGGGTTGTAGACGAAGAAGTTGAGTAAAGATGGGGTAAACTGTTTCTCTTGCATTCCTGAAGCCATTCTGGGACTGGAAATGAAGCCACAATCTCAGCCTACCTACAGGGGCCAGTCTGACAATGTCAAATCATCCAATCTCACAGAAGAAAGACAACACACCTGATCATCAGCATTAGTGTAATTGCCGTCTGCACGTTGCTTGTTCCAAAAAGAGCTTGGTGAGCATGCCTTGAGTCTGCAGACAATAGGAAGGAACATAGAAACAGAAATGTAGAATACTATTTACTGTCAGACTACACTACGAGCATCCAGTAGCTGGAACTTTACTAGTTATTTACCGTTCATAGAAAGGTGGGATTTCTCGTATGTCAGAATGCACGTTTGGGTGTAAAGCACCGAGTGAAATGTGGAAACTTTAGCTTCAGCAAGTGAATGGAACTCCGTGTAAAACAAACGAAGTTATCAAGCTGGGCCGACTCTCCACCTAGCACTAACGTAAGCTATTAAGAAACCGGAGGATATGCTTTGTAACAGTGGAACGAGAATCAACTCATTTGACCAGGGAAATAACAAGCCATGTGGGCCACGTAAAGCTAACAATAACAAAGCAATGTAGTTGGTACGCGACTGGCCGACGGCGGTGAATTTATACTAGTACTAGCTAAATGCTATGGAGTACCCCGGTTCAGCCAAAACAGTCCACCAGCATTGCTGAACTTGTGTTTGACCAGTGAGACGCACTCCCACAAACAGTTCGTGACAGTTTCTGACAAAAGACTGCTACTTACCGTATGATGTATTAAGTACACATCTGGACTTCTATTTATTTTTTTATCACAAAAGAAAGAGAAAGTTGTGTTTCCGAGATTAATGGTATAAGCCGTACAAAGCTACTTCCTGATTTTGACAGCATCGCTTGTGTTTCACTCATCCTAGCTCGGGTGGATATGGGCGGTGTGTAGTTCCGTTGGGGAAAGTTTTCGTTGGATTGCCTTGACAAGAGGTTGGTTTTATGATGCGTATTGTGTCGTGTAAATTTATGAAAAGTAAGAGTAGAATATAAAAGGCTCACGAGGCATCACACAACTCTTTCTTGTCTTGACGTTCTTTAATTTACCGTAACTGAGAAGCTGAGCCTGACTGATACATTTAATTAAACGCCTAAAATGCATTAAATCACATGTTTTACGCTGCTGATTTTACACTTAAGGAACTAACACTGACCACAGATGATGTGGTATCAGATTGAGCTATCTTCCCTTGGACATGCAATCCACCTTGATTCAATCACCAGAAACCGGAGAGGTCTACTCTTAACAGTCAGTCAGAGAAGACCTGGATACTGTAACCGTACGGTTGTCTCCTCAATATTGCTTTAAGGGTCACATGACCCAAAGGTTCATAACGAACCATCATTGTGTTTACCCAATTTTACCCAATACAAAAACAATAAATAGCATTTTCTTTTAACCTTTGCAATGTGGGGGGTCTGAGACAGCCCAACGGTTAAAAGAAAATGCTTCACTTTGTTTTTGTATGCGGTAAAGCTGTCGCAATACGAAGGTGGGTCACAATGACTGATGGGTCAGAATGACCCGAAGATAACACAAGGGTTAAATCTTTAACTCTGTCATTATATGGTCTATTTCGGAGAAAAGATTTGAGAGATGCCTATATTCTGAGCATGTGTATTATAGTTAACTGCATGTTTTTTAATGTTTGCAAACTATTTGTAAAATAACCACAAATATGTGTAATTTTCGGAGGGTGCTCTCAATTAAAGTTAAATCTCACATATATTTAATCCCTTCAATATTTTGCTAATGCTTTACAGTTGTTATAAAACTGTCAGATGTAACATTCTCTTAATCTGAAATCTTCCATGTTATTCATGTAATATGTCAACAGGCAGACAATCTCATTACCGTTATATTGTGCTCCATTCCATAAACACACACACACACACACACACACCAACAAGCACAAACATACACACAATGTAGAGCAGGCACAAGGTGTCATTCAATCTGGCCCAGGAGAGAAACAGGTGCCATATACGGTCATGGTTTCACTTTTAACACAGAACAAACACACTGTGGCACCTAATACTGATCTATAACAGAACTATCATTGTCATTTTAGACTGGATCATGTAGCTTACTTTTTCCAATGCTTGTACAGCGCATTGCACTCCAATACTATTTTGCTGAATATTGTACACACTTTTGCTGGCTTTTGCTCTAAACTTGCGATCTATAACTTGTTGCATCATTCTCCACCATGTTGCATTCATATTAAATAAAGATGCAAAGACTGGATAAATCTGATATTTTGTGGAATCCTCTTTGTGGATTGTGCTCTTGGGCAAAAGTGTCACTTCAGGCATCATCACCTACTGTAAGAGAAACTCTACTTCAGTCTGACAACTTAGAACAAGAGTGGAGGTTAAGTTAAAACAAGTTTATTAATTAAATTTATCAGGGTGGTTGTGGGGAGGAAACAAAGGAGGGAGCAACACAGTGACACAGTCTCCTACAACACGACCAAAGGCAAATAAAAGTTAGACTTTTTTTAATAGTCTTTTAATAGACTTTAAAAGACTTTTAATAGTGAATAACTTGGTTCCAAGGACACAAAACTGCCAGGGCAGAGAGAGGGACCACATTGCAGTCCTGACACCAGACATAATGGTGGAATCTGGGGAGAGGGGAGGGTCTGGTTCCTTCTGTGGAGATTGTTAGGTCTCTCAGGACAGGACCATGGTCTGGAATTCTACAAGGGGAACAAACACAAATCAGTTCCAGTAGACAGATGATTCTAACCATTAGAGATCTAATGACCCCTTTACCCGCTACTCTCTATTGGCTAACCACTGGCCATGCATGCATACCTGTACGTGTGTAATTAATACATCCTGCAGAAACATGAAATACAAATGGACTCAAATTATCAGCACACTTAAGCATCATTCAAAACTCCTTACTTACAAAACCTTGTTTGCTGTTTGTTTTATCCTTCAATAGTAGCCAATGCCAACCAGTAAGCCAATGCCCCCCAACCAAGAGTTTTTTGAGGAGAGATTGGAGGTTTAGGCTTATCAGCTTCCAGCAGCAGTATCTGGAGGGAAGACCTATAGATATTCTTTGCCTTGCCAAGGAAACCAGTTCTATATAATCTCATTAGGCTCATTTAGTTGATATCCCATTATGTCACCCATTTTTAAGCATTTTTAAAACTCTCTTCAGCTCTGAATCAGACTCTCTGTCTCTCCTTTATACACACGTTTGTCCCAGTGCCTCCTCACCAACCTCCTCCACATAAAACTAATCCCTGCCTAATCTGACCCCACAAACAGCACTCAGCCATTTATCTATGTTGACAGTTACATCTGTAGAGAGTACAGTATGTTCAAGTACAGCACTTGTGGAATAAACATTCAAAGATCTTGACTTTGAAACTAGTTGTGAAAAATAAGGAATCAGTAATTAAAGATGGGTCACATCAACAAATTAGAAGGGATTTGATTGTGGGTATGCAATATTCTCCCTACTGTGAAAAATCAATGTACTGTTCAACATCTGAAGAACAGTCATCTTACATGATTCAGAGATCTCAAACAGAGGTAGAAAAGAGGGGGGAAGAAAGGTGAGTGAGAGAGAGAAAGAGAGAGAGAGAGAGAGAGAGAGAGAGAGACTGACCCTCTGCTCCGATCATGCCATCATTGTCATCATCAGCCACCGACAGGAGAGACTTGGTCTCCTTCTCAGTCAGGGTCCTTGCCCCTGGCACGAACCGCTGAAGGAAGAACCTGAACACACACACACACACACACACACACACACACACACACACACACACACACACACACACAGGAGAGACGAATAAGAGAAAGATCAACCAATCTAAATTAGGGTAACGTTCACGCTGAATGCTCCAGTACAGTGTGTTCAGCAGCCCATCCTCTGGGGAGGGGTCAGGGACAGACAACAAACACACACATGACCTCATGCAGTAAAGCCAAGGTGATCTTTCTCTCATCCTACACTTCTCTCATCCTACACTTATGCTAAAACTACATGATGCAGAGGGATTATGTAACAAAAACATCAGAATGATTCTCTATCCATGGATTACATAGGGAGCAGGGAGCATGCTTAAAGGGACTCTGTTCTCCCCTTTCTGACGGGGAGCGATCTCTTCGAAGTACGGCAACATTGGGCACGCATGCTGCTGCGTTACTAGGACAGAGGGTGGGAGAGGAGAGAATTCAGGAGGGAGAGTTCCTGAACTAGAGAGGGTGGATGACAGATCAAATGCACACAGAGAGACAGTCCGTGGGACCTTTGCTCCAGTGATGAAGCTGAAGACCATGAAGTTAACGTCACTCACAGCCTCCCCGAAGGGCCATCCTGAAGCAACAGAGGAAACAGATGAGAACGGGGTGGGGGCTGGGTCAAGGTGGGGCAGACTACCAGAGCTGTTTTGACAGCACAGTGTCACATTATTCTTAGAAATATGAGCGCATACTACTTAGAAGAGGTCAGCAAACATGATTGTATGCTGCTAGTGGTGGTCGTATTCCCTTGGGCATCCCTGAAGGACTACATTCATGCATCCATTAATCCATGATGCATCCTTTCATTCATCCTTTGGTATACCCATCCATCTGTCTGTCTTTTGATCCATCAGTCCATCTCTTCGTGCAACATCGGACTAAAGGGAGGATTCTGAACTCTTACTTTAGCTCCGCCTCTTCAATAAAGCCACTATTGTCGTCATCCAGGATGAGGAAGACATCTTTGACTTCCTTTGGGGACTTGGAGCTCAGACCACACAACTGGAAGAACTTCTTATAGCAGAATGAGTCTGGAGCTGGGCCACATACACACACACACACACACACACACACACATATATACGCACCCACACACAAAGAGGTTAGGGTTCACAAGTGGAGTAAGGTCAGGAGCTAAGAAGCATTGGCTGCAGTCCAAACTGATTTCTATACTTGTCACTAACGCTACACACACACACACACACACACATCAGCATGCATGTACACCAGACCTTCTAAAATGCAGTAGTTCTGACACTTTCATATTCTTACGGTATGAATGTCTGGATAATTGGAGAATCTATACTTTCTTTCTCTCTCTTCCTCTGTTGCTCTATTTCTCAACACTTCTCATTTCTCTCTCTCTCTCTCTCTCTCTCTCTCTCTCTCTCTCTCTCTCTCTCTCTCTCTCTCTCTCTCTCTCTCTCTCTCTCTCTCTCTCTCTCTCTCTCTCTCTCTCTCTCTCTCTCTCTCTCTCTCTCTCTCTCTCTCTCTCTCTCCAGAGGGATGTACTGTATCTCAGAGAGCTTGGCCAGAGGAGAGACCTACCTTGGCAGTCCTTAACTGCATTCTCAACAGCCTCCATTGAGAGGATAGAACTGAGTGACATATTAATCCTGAAGGACAGAGAGAAACAACATGTTAAATTACCCCCACACACACACATATTTACATTACATTTAGTCATTTAGCAGACGCTCTTATCCAGAGCGACTTACAGTACAGTAAGTACAGGGACATTCCCCCGAAGCAAGTAGGGTGAAGTGCCTTGCCCAAGGACACAACGTCATTTGGTTTTCACAGCCGGGAATCGAACCAGCAACCTTCTGGTTACAAGCCCGATTCCCTAACCGCTCAGCCATCTGACTCCCATCTGACACACACACATACACACACACACACACACACACAACCACACACACGCAGACCCTCCCCCCCCCCCCCACACACACACACACACACAGAGAGAGGACAGCAGGGTCAGTATGTTATTTCTAACTGCTTCTAAAGTTCATATGAACTTTGGTGTATATGCACCTCCTCTGAAATCTGTATTGTAATTGGAAACGTAATTGCATTACAAATCACAAGAATATGTACAATTTTTTATGCGTTATCTATTGGTCTTTAAAACTACATTACCCGAATTGAAGAGTAATGATTTTTGTCCCTGACAGTTTCAAGAATATTCAGAAATCTTCAGCTACTATTATTCTTTCTCGACAACGATTAATGTGGTGATGTTGAATCGGGAAGATGATGTTATCCCAGTCTGCTTTGGGTTCAGCTGTTCTCTCGCTATTTATCAAATCTATCCTCTGAGAAATATATTGAGCCCCATTCATCGGCAGGAACTATCAATAAACACATTAAAAAAAAACTACCCAGCAGGTATAAGTGACAGCCAGCCGGGACAAATGTGGCCGTACCGGCGCACCTGCCGCACACTACCTGCGCATCTCTGTACATCACCTAAAAGACCTGCACAACTCCACTCACCGCTCTGAAGTTTTCAATTCGTCGAGGTCCAAGGCGGAGGAAGTAAGACTTTGTAGTGACCCGTGACAGCCGATGAGCACTTATATTGACAAGGATCCAACAACGAGCGATGCTTGAGTTACCTGTCCCTGTATCAAATTCTCAAAGCCAGGTCCTTCTTGAATTCCTTACCTAACTAATTAACCGTTACTATTTATATCCGCTGGGCTGACAGTATGGAGATGGGGCACCTGAACCGCCCTTTTTTGTAATGCTGGCATATAAGTGTTTAACGAATCTCTCTCTCTCTCTCTCTCTCTCTCTCTCTCTCTCTCTCTCTCTCTCTCTCTCTCTCTCTCTCTCTCTCTCTCTCTCTCTCTCTCTCTCTCTCTCTCTCTCTCTCTCTCTCTCTCTCTCTCTCTCTCTCTGCCTCTATCTGTGTTTTTTTCCTATCTCTCTAGTTTTCTTTCAAAACAAACACACACACACACACAACATGATTAAGTCGCTAATTCAAACATATTTGTTAAATAAATACATTTATTTTTAGAAAAATTGGAATTGTAAATTATACAAGGCCTTTATTGCGATGTACCAGATTATTGGAGCGGTAAATTCAGCAAAAAGCAAATGCTTTATGGAGATATAAACGGATTAAATGCATGTTTTGCATTTAATTCCAAATTCAAATTCCTTTATCCATTATTCCATCAGAAAGCTACATCGAGCAGATGGAGGCTGATAATCTTCCACTTGTCTAATGTGCAGCACCAGACATATATTGCACTGTCTGCACATCATGGTTCATCATGTAATATATCTCATCTCACCTCCACAGCATACAACTCCAACTACTTCTGTTTCTTGTGAACAGTCTACTGTATCTAGTCAAACAATAGATGATTGTTTGAATAGGTAATATTACCTGAACCCATGAAATTATATTGTATTTAACCTTAAAATCATCATAAAGGGCATATTTGCATGACATAGTAAAACTGTCTATCCTGGACTTTGTACCTTTGAGTGATTTTGATGTGAGCTAAATGCATCTCTGATGGCTGGAGAAAAATTCTGAGAAACCCAGCAGATGTTGCTTGTTAGTTATACAAACAGGAAGTTGTGTGTCAGTTCACGCACATACACAAACAACAAACAATTGTATTCACAATCACACACACACACCTAATCTCCCTTACTCAACAAATAACATCAACCCAAACCACATATGCTGGCTAGCACTGTTCCCCAGGTGAATATACCTGGTCACCAAGGTGACTTACTTTGCATAGCAGGTGGGTTTCAAAACATCTGACATGTACACACAAACACACACACGCTTACACATAAACACTCATGTATACACACACACACACACACACACGCACACACACACACACACACACACACACACACACACACACACACACACACACACACACACACACACACAACATGCAGCATCTCTGATGACTCCAGTCAACACTCAGAGAGGCAGGTAATTTTTGGGTAATGAGCATCAAGGGAATCCATCTCATTATTCTAGACCCCTATCCACTTTATGTCCCTTCTATCCCCCCACAGCCCAAAGACCCACACACACATACCTACAAACTGAGCATTTGTGTCCCCTGAAAGTGCTTTTTTGGCAGTGGGTGCATTTGAGATTGTTTGTATTTACATTTAAGGATAAATATAAATATAGTATTTACAATATATTGACTGTATCAACTATTTGAGATTGGTTAACGTTGCATGGTTGGTGAGTTGTTTTTATTTCAATGGTTGGTGGCAAAACCAACCCTGGTTTAACTCCCTCTGGTGGGCAACATGTCGTTCCTGCATTTTACTTTTTCATTTCTTTTTGTGAATTTCCTTTTCCTGACCACCTTCATAGCTGGAGCTTTGTTCACTGTGAGGATGGAGTATTTACTTTAACTACTTAATTGCAGCAGCCCGTTAACTGACAGCCGTCAGCTTCACATTCAAACTAGACCTAGGTCACCATCTAGTGATATTAGAATGTAATTGCAGCATCAGGAATGAAAAGACAGAGACATACTACTGAAAAAGAAAGTTTATTCTTTTCTTATCATCCGTCCATATCCAGAAAAGTGCATAATTGATCTGAAAATATCAGCAAAACTCATGGAACTAGGACAGAGGAGTGACACAGCCATAGGTTTAAATTAATCACCGTGACAGGAAGGCATTCTGTGGACAAGGCAAAGGACATGTGTATAAAAGTGTTGATTTGAAGACAGAGGGGCTGGGATCAGGAAGTTCATATTTATGACTTGACCAGGGCAGCAAACTCTGTAAAAGACACAGACAGATGTAATCCAAGAGAATGAACCTATTCTGAATTTAAATGTTCCTACTCGCAATCCTGAGAAGACTAGACTCAAATGATCAGCTTGTGCAATACAGTGGGGTTAAGCAAGTAAAGATATTTAGCATATCTTTATCACCATATCTCAATGTCATTGATTGATGAATATCTACTCACCGTCCAATCCGATCATGCCGTCACCATCAGCGTCTCCGGCTTTGAGGAAAGCCTTGGTCTCGGCATCTGTCAGGGCTCTGGCTCCAGCAGAGAACACCTGCAGGAACAGCCTGGATGGATACCAAACCAGACAGGAAGGTCAGTGAGGGTTCACAGTATGGTTGAGGTGGCTTGAGCGGGATGTTCTTTTTGCTTAATCAAGACATCAAGAAAGAGTAATGTATGCTGCATGCTCTGAGACTGTAAAGTGTCTCATCTCAGACGCGTACTTGAGCTCCGCCTCCTCAATGAAGCCACTCTTGTCCTGGTCAATAACGAAGAAAGCCTTCTTCACCTCCTCAGTGGACTTGCCGGACAGGCCAACCTTGGCAAAGAAATCCTTGTACTTGAAGGAGTCAGCATCTGCGGAGAGAAAATAGAAAAGCAGCGTGTCATCATGGGAATCAAAAGTCAGCTTGACCATACTTTTAATAAGACTTGTCTTCTTGCACAAAACATTTTTGATGTTGGATTAACATTAACAAATAATTGTGCCAAGTGGCACCACACAGCTGTGCTAAAGTCATTTAAAGGACACTTGGTAAGGTACTAGTGCACAACGACCTTCAAGGAAAACCAAAAAGCATTCTTTGATTCCTGCAAGCCCAAGTAGTAGTATTTATGTAGCATTAAATGATTATGAGAAGTTGCAATTCACTTTCCATGTTTTAGTAAGACAAGTAAGAAGACAGACACAAAGTGAGAGAGAGGGTCAGAGATTGGGAATGAGAAAGTTGGAGGCAAGGCAAGGAAACGAGGGAGACAAAGATTTAGAAGAAACCAAAAGAAAAGAGAGACAAAGAGAAAAAAAGCGATAAGATATCCATCTATGATTGGTTACCTTTGCAGGCTGCGAGGGCTGCAGTGATGTCAGCGTCTTTCAGAACACCGGCGAATGCCATCGTTTGCTGTATCAGAGGAAGAGGAAGAAGAGAAAGAGTGAGAGAGGAAAAGAATGGAGAAAATAAAAGGGAGAGTAGAAAAGACGAGGGAAAGAGAGAGAGAACAAGAGGGAGACTTCCAGTTAATTATGGTGTTAAGGTTATTCTAAAGTTCAAAGCCATGCATGAGATCTCTGAGTCCCGCCTTTTAATAGCTCATTCTAACATGATATGTTGGCCCTGCACTTTCTGAGTCTTGAGGTGAACCATTACATCACAGCAATAATGCTGAGTAGCGTTAACTTAATCATAACAGTTGTTAAAACGGACAGCCATGGATGCACTGTATTTCTGAGTCCTTCCATCAGTCAGCCTCAAATTGGTGTATGTTCACACAAATGATCAGAAATTGTAGTCCACTTCTCAAAAGCCCAGACTTCCAGTGCACAATTCAGGAACTCCTGTGTTGTCATGAATTTGGTTCAATTCCTCCCATATGATTCCATGCTTAGTCCAAAGAAAAGAGCATTGAGTCTGAATCTGGCCTTGAACAAACTTTCCCCATTGTTCTGTTCCCATTGCAACGCTGGAAAGACTCGGAGAGTGCTGCGTGCCTGTCAGAGGCTCGACTCTGCTGTAAATGACTCACCTCAGGTTTATCTCCAAGATAAGACTCGAGTGGATTCGCTAAGATGATTTCGTCAACTGCAGTGAAGCTGTGTCCGTAAGCCCCACGACCTTTTATACGTCCACTCACACGAAATCTGAAGCAGATGTAACAGACACCGCATGCAAAGCAGTTGGTTAAAATGTGTCCAGTAGTCAGACCCGTTCTATTTATATGTACATAAATAAAGATGCTTAAAAGGTACGTGTAGGCCTTTGCAAAAGTGTTTAATATTCTATTGGGCTAATAATAATCTTACACGATGGGATGAAATAGGCACCATAGATTTGGACCGTGTGAACTGACCACTCACAACTTCAATCACTCACACGTTAATAGGCTATTTACAAACTTCCATTCTTTTTTTAAATACAATGTCAGTGTTTTTTTTCTTGCAGAGGCAACACAGATTTCAGAAATGGTTGATTTTGTGCTTATAAATTTGACCGTATTTTTACAATAGGCTACTTCATTTCACAGTAAGTTGGCTTAGTTTGGCAAATGTTAAAAGTATTTTGCATGCGTAAAAATGTTGAATAAATTGATACGCATAGCCTAATTGCCATAAATAAATTGACTATGGTTGTTGCTATAGATTGCTGTTTTGCAATATTGAAAGAACTACAAAATCATTGTCAAATTAATGTATTTAGACAAAATTTGTGTGGACAATTTGAGCCTTGCTTTTGCATGCTAAACTAAGAATATGTAATTCTTGCCATCCTGAAGAGACTAAACACAAGATAAGATCTGTTAGTTTTTTTGTCATATATGTTTTGTTCTGTCCCACCAAACCATGCAGCCATCAAGATGTGTGCTGGTGGTGGTGTTTTGGGTTGGTCAATGGTCAGACTGTTTTAATCTGAAAGACCATCGCTTAATGTTTGTTTAAGAACAGCTTGGTTTTTTTACTCATTCAAACCTCCCCTCATTGTGGCTGAGAGGAGACTAGTAGAAAGTCAGGAAAGTACTGGAACAGGAAAGGCAATTCCTCCATCAGAACTTAAACATCCAAATACAAAACCCATCCTTTTGTTCTCTCCTTCATGTCTTCAGTGGTGCTTCTGTTTCGTTAACAGGTTATGTTATGTAATGCTGTACATTATATGTATTGGGGTATTCATATTTTGGTAGAATTTGCAGTGTATGCATATTCAGTGCTTGCGAATGTAGTGTATGTTTATAAGCCTATATGAATATCTATAATGAAAAACGTTTTTGAGAATTAATATAGTTGGTTACTTTTTTTTTGTATTTCATGCGGTTGTTTTGTCTGTAAGTGTCTGATCTGTTGATAGTTTGTGTGGACTCTGGGAAATGTAGTTTATATTCTGCATCAGATAATGAGGACCCTAATACAATCCTAATCCTCATGTCTGTCTGGAGGTCTGCAGGGAACCTCATCAGATGAAAAGAGGCAGCAGGGGGCAGTGTTGAGATGCACCTGTTGGTATTTGTAGTCTGCATCAGTAATAAACTTCCTTAAAACCACCTGAGTGCATACTGAACATTGAATGCATTGTTGATGCATGTGCTTATTTACTTCATCAACACATATCCGACTGTGTGATGATGGTGAAAGCAACACCACCTTTTCAGACATAGCCAGCCCTGGTTCAGAGGCACATGCCTCTCTGGAGATGCCACTCATCTTGTGTCTGACTCCCAACTTCGTTATCTCCTCATTTGACCCTGGCCCCTTTGACCTCCTGAACCAGTTAATCCCCCACAGCACACAGGAAGTGGAAACTGAATGCCTTAAAGTTGGACCAGTTGTATTTGTGACATGATATCCTCCATCAGGACAGTCATAATATATGTTTCAGTCAAAATATTTCATGAGGTGCTAGGAGAGCCAGATCGCATCCAGAGGTGGTCACGTTAGGTCTGTAAACTCAGGAGACTCCGTGGACCAGGTTAGGATTTCCACAAGATGCAGTGGTAGTATATCTATTGCTGATTATATTCCACTTATGGCGTGTACATTACCAATGTGGTAGACAAGACATCTGGTTCTCAATCTAGATTTAGGGCCTCTCACTACCTTCTCTAACACAGTTATAAATGTGTAAACCTCTTCTCATGTACATTGTGTATGGTCAATAAAGTTCTGTAATTGATCATACTGATCTTATTTCTTCACTTCAGTCTCACACCCCTCAAAATAGAACTGACCCATATTATATGTCGCTCTGCCTGTGGTTGTGGCCAGCTCACTGACAGGGGAGGTTGTTTATAAATGTGCCTCATTGACAAGACCCTTGTAACTAGGGAGCTCTGAAACTTGAATCTTGCTGCTAGGCCTCCTGCCCCTACCTCTACTCCTATGCCCTAAGCTCCTCCCCCTACCCATGCCTCAGCTCCAAGTCCTGGCTCACTCCTACCCCCTTAGGATTAGCATGGTCTTCTCAGTGTGTAGTATTGACTTATTTTGTGTACTTTAAAAATGTTTTTCTTTCTTGCTGTGGTTAAGTTGGGTTACTAAGACCAAGACAAAAGTATTTCCAAATGTGAATTTATTTCATTTTCAAAAAGTGCAATGGTGTTGATGGTAAGATTTTGCACACTGTCTGAATGTGAACATAAAACGTATTTACAAAACATGAATAGTAAACACGCTTTGGGGGTGTAGGGGTTACATCAGTCAAAACAGTCTGCGGCGACATTCATAAATAAAATGAATATAAAAAAGATACAGCAGGCAAGGCCAGGACATCCTCAACAGCACAATGGTGGTTTCATGACAAGAGGGCTGATGAGAGCTTATGCTTTCACCAGGGCAGCGAACTCTGTGGGCAGGAAGGGACAAGAAAGGGAATGTCACTATTTTGGGATCAAAAAGCTTTTTACCCATTATCATGTTCACATTTGACTGAATGGAGTTTTTAATTATTGCTTTGTTTCTCAATGGCTAGCACACTAAATGTATGGTACATTTGAGGTACCTAAACCATATTTTTATACTAGACTGAACCAATACAACAATCAAAAAGTGCAAAAAGTCCAATATAAAACCTGTATTTACAGTCCTTCATATAAAAAAGGTAGATAGGCTTCAATAAGCTAGCAGGCCAAGCTGATGCAGACTCATGCTTGTATAGGAAGGCAGAAGACTGGAAAGTGTTTGCTGTGATCGGGCACTTACCATCAACTCCGATCATGCCATCACCATCAGCATCTCCGGCCGCGAGGAAAGCCTTGGTCTCGGCATCTGTCAGGGCTCTGGCTCCAGCAGAGAACACCTGCAGGAACAGCCTGGAACACATGGGAGAACAGGTCAGGTCAGGAGGTGGAGTGAAGAGGCAGATATCCAAAGTAGTAAAGTAGAAGTCAGTACCTCAAAGTATTATCTTGGACTTAATTTATAGGTTTCTATTTGTAATAGGCCATATGGATAAAGTTCTGATTTCACTCAGAAATATTCCCAAAGAAAGTATACATTTATTTTCCTGTCAAAAGCATTTACAGTTTCAGAGTTCATAATTGTCCTTCATTAGTCCAGAGGGTAACAAGGATGAATTTTCTCTCAAGGTTTGGATGGATCATCCAAATAGTAGTGTCATATGTGAGTTAAAGTAATGTTACTGAAGTGTCCATCAAGCAAATCACATAGTATATACAGATTTTAATGTCTCTTCTGTTGGTGTAAAGAACATGTAAAGAACATGAGACTACAGTAAAGAATGTTCTGTTAATATGGATTCTGTTAGTGTGGTAAAGCGTGGCCAGAGGAGGGTACATCACTTTACCCTAGAGCATCTATATGTTGAGTCATGTAGAGTGTAAAATATGTTTTTAGAATGTTAAGTATGTTTTGAGAATGTTACGTATGCTCCAAGAGCGTAAAGTATGTTTTAAGAGTGTAAGGGTGGTTCAAAGAGTGTTAAGCATCATATGAGAAGCCCCTCAGGTAAGTAGTGAGATTATAAAGTTTGCTATGAGACTAGTATAAAGTATGCTCTGAGAGTGTAAAGTATAAGGCTTACTTGAGCTCATCCTCCTCAATGAAGCCACTCTTGTCCTGGTCAATGACGAAGAAAGCCTTCTTCACCTCATCAGAGGACTTGGCGGACAGGCCGACCTTGGCGAAGAACTCCTTGTACTTGAAGGAGTCAGCAGCTGAGACAGAGGATAGAGACCATGTTTCAAGCCTCAGCATCTCTGATTCAGCTCATTTAGTTATTTTGAGGCCTTGTATTTCATCATGTAATAATAACAAATTGATTTCTTCAAATGTTCTGGTAAGGTTGTTGTGAAGCCTAAGCTTTACGTCATCTTGACAAGTTAAGGTGGAGGATGGTACATGCTTTCAATCCCCTGTGCTCATTAGACCTCGAGACAGTTTCGATTTCTCCTGTCATTGAAATGAAAAGGTGTGCATTTGTAGGGATGTTGTGTTGCAGTGTTTGACCAGGGTGAAGCAGAAGCACACCTGCGCAATCCTTGAGTGCTGCTGCGACATCTGCGTCCTTAAGGATTCCAGCGAATGCCATTTTGATTAGTTCTAAGAGAAAGAGAGAAACACAGCCTTTTAACATGATTCACATTTTGAAAGAGGAGCTATTTAACATTCCATCGAAATCATAACATTACAACACAATCATTTCCGTCTGCATGAACCGATGCGTTTTTCCTATAACAAGTATTTGTTACAATTTCACGTGAATGATACATTTTGGTAATGTGGTAGCAGTCCTGCATGGTGATATACTGAGGAGGCCTCGGCCTTGCTAGCTGAGACCCTTCCAATTCGCCCTTTGCCCTGCTCGCTGCAGTTACTACTTTGCAGCTCTAGGCTACACTTCACTTTTAAATGAGAACAACTCATCTTTCATTAAGGATGAACATATTTTAGTTTAATTCAGTGATACTAAAACGTCATGCTATTCAATTGTTCAAAGCATCCCCAGATGTTTTGAAAATACTCGGCCATTCAACTCTTGTTTAGATTCCAATGTTCCTTGGTAGGGCTGAGGTCCATTAGGCATTACACTTTGCCTCGCTTTGCAGTTCCATTTTGCTTTTAAACTCCAAATGAAATCCATATGTAAGTTTCCAATCTTCATTTTGTTTTTCAGTGTACTCCGTGGTGAAAAAAGAAAAGAAAATCTTCGCTTTGAGAAACTTCAAAGCGTGCAGCGCAAAATCTGTGTGAAATAGCCTCAGTCCAGTTGATGAGGATGGAGGGAACGTGAACTCACCTTGGGTGTACCGTAGTGGCTTGAGGAGGCTGCTGTGTATCTCAGTTGAGGGCCGGATGGAGCAAATGTCTCTCTACTCTCTCAATTTATACCCTCGGCGTACAAGGTGTAACATACACCCTCTGCTTAGGGTTCGTTTTTTAGAAAAATGTGTCTAGTGGTCAAATAGCGCTATTTTTATCCTCTCCACCACGGAAGCTGTCCTTGTGTGAAACGCAAGAGGGGCATTTTTGGGTGCCTCACTACCCTACTCATGGGTTGCATGTTAAAATGCCTGCAATGCTTATTCTCAGTAATATGACCCTTCTGATAGGTAATGTATATCGTGTAGGGACCTAAGGGACATTAATCAGAGACGTCCATAGACAATTAAATAAGGACACACATTATATAGAACACATTTCATCATATTTACATTAATGAATTAATAATGTGCTTCATCAATTGATAATAACTGTGTCTCTATCTGTGTCTCTCTTGTTAAGGTTGCTGTCAATTTCCACATGAACTCCTCCATATGTTAATGTTTCTGTCCAAGTCATTGGAGTAGAAATGCTCTATTAATTCATACAGATGTGAATTAAAAGTTAATTGACGTCATATAAACCTACACATTTTTGTTGCAGAGGTGATTTTTAAACACCCCCTCACCCACCCATCACACACACAGTCTATGACTTGAAATTCCCCAGACATTTTGACCCATTTCAAAACAACATTTTAAGAAGTCTTGTTGATGAAACCATAAACCCTGTAAGTTGACAGTTGAAAGTCTGCAATTAAACTAGAGCACCCAGCCCTGTATGTCGGCCATTGCTTCATATCTCATCATGAGAGGAAAATGTCTTTTCCCAGGATGATATACGGCTGTTGGAGCCACTTGAGAGGAAGATTGACTTCTGCTGACTGCCCTGTTCTCTCTCTGCTGGTCCTATCTGCCCCATAACACCCTACGAACATGCTTCTACACTGTCAGTCAAGGACACAACTAGGAGACATCATACAGACTGGAGTTTCAAGACAGGTGGTTTAATATTTATCGGTAAACAAACACTTATTTATAAATGTTTCAATCACGCAAAGACAGCTGCAGTCCATGGCAAGGGTTAATCCAACCACTGTTTATTTTATATTTGTTTACAGTATTAGATTTTCAGAATATCAGAACTAGTCACACCACGTGGTAGGCGTATCCCGGGTGGCATTGCTTTCACAGGGATCGTACTACACATCCTCAAACTAAACACTGTTGAGACAGACTCCGTCATGAATGGGATTAGTGATGTTCCTCAAGGGCCTTCATGAAGCCTTCACAAGGGCAGAGAATTCTGAAACAGACAAACAAGCAAACTAATTAAATCAGTTCATATGTCAAGAGACGTGCTCACGCAAGCTCTGTAGTTTGATCGTCATCCTGAAATAACTCAACAACTGCTACGGCCACATGAAAATGCAGACAGCGATCTATGGCAAAGACCCTTCACTCCAAAATGCAGACTTAAGCCTGTGGTTGCCTGGTAGCGCACCTTCCCAGCCGATCTTGCCATCTCCGTCCATATCCGCGGCCAGGAGAAACGCACGGGTCTCTGCCGCGGTCAGGGGCCGCGCTGCCTTGGAGAAGTTCTGCAGGAAGAGCCTAAACACCCAGAGAGCGCAAGACAGAACAAGCTGAGGAACCCTCAAAACATCAACCCACTAAACAATGAAGCCCACTAAAGAGAATTTAGACTTAAATTGCAAAGTTTACTAAACACCATCAGATAAAGTCAGATAAACTATAACTATCAATAGCATGGCTGGTTCTTAAATTCTCAATATAAAGGAGGTGTGTGTTGTTTGTGTGGACTCAACTGGAGTTCATCCTGTTCAATGAAGCCACTCTTGTCCTGGTCTAAGACCTTAAACACTTTCTCGATCTCTGGAGGAGACTTCTTGGACAAACCCACTGTCGCAAAGAACGTCTTGGGGCTGAACGAGTCATTGGCTGAAAGATAATGAAGAACACATGAAGACCAGCAACCAAAGGTGGCCACCTCTCCTATCCACAGTACACTAACTGCAATCACTCAGATTCAGGATACCTTTCCTGGATTAACAGGAATTTCAACACTCTAAAACGGACAGGAAACAAACCAATCTTTCATGGATCAAAATATCCATCATCCAGGACAACCTCGAAACCTCAAGACACCGAAACCTCAAAACCACAAATACACACACACACACACCATGACCATTCCCACCTTTACAAGCGTTGATGGCTGAGGTGATGTCCGATACAGCCAGAAAGTCTGTGATGGCCATTTGGAGCGAGTATGATGGGGAGGTGGCAGAACAGAATGTGGTTTGCTTCTCTGCAGACACAGTGCAGAGTGACTTTATCTCTGGGTGTGCCAGAGACCAGCGCACTTGCCTTGTCACCTGCAGCTGGCTGCAGACCACTCCAGCCTCCACATGGCTGCCTCGCTGACAGGGTCTTTGTCCATTTCTGAGTGCGGCTCGATCACTCAGAACCACAAGGCCATTGTCTCACCGACTGACTATGAAAAGGTTCAGAGCAGACACCTCTCAGTTTTGAGGTCCCGTTTGACATCGCAGAGATTATATTGAAGGGGAAGTTTCTGCTGTATTGATGGCCTTCACAGCATTCCGTTTAACTGAAACTGTGATGTTGTCAAGAGACCATTAAATTGGGGGGGTGTTTATATGTGTGGGGGGGGGAGGCAGCATAACAGCGGTCAGGGCTTAAGTAAACAGATAAAGGTTAAATTTGGTTTGGCCAGAACAACCTGGCTGGCTCTCTCTTTTCCCCCCTCTCTTCACACCCCCCCTAATTTCTTTGGCTTCCCCACATAACCCCCACCTCCCCCCCTCTCGTACTCTCTCTCCACCTCTCTCCCTGTCTGTCTCTGACCAGTTGCTTCCTCACAGTTGTACAGTGTTTCTGTGACACAGGTTCTGGCACCAGCTCCCCAGCCTGGAGCATCCTGTTATTCTTTGGCCTCTGGCATGTTTGGACTCCTACTGTAGCTTTGGCTTTGACCACCATTTCCCATTTCCCTGGGGTCAGGCCAAGGTTCACCATCAGCTAAATACACTTAGGTTACAGATGACGCTCACACTCTGATTTGTTCTGTTTAATTTTAATCAAACTTGATCAGTTAGATTCAATTATTTCAGACTATGTCTATTTATTCTTTCAACATTTCTATATTTGTTTTACCTGCAGTGTAAACTCGTACATACTGTACATGTACACATGCACACATATACACACATACAGATGTACAGGTTTTTTATAGGGAGTGGAAAATGGCTGCTTGGAAAAGTCAAATGAAGTCAAATGAAGAAAATCATCAAGAGCTCATATTTTTTTAGAGAAGGTTAGACAAACACGTTTTATATTCAGAATTCACCATAAAGGTGTCTGTTGTTTTAACATCCTCCTTACAATAAGAACCAGTTGTGGAATGCAAAGCCATCATGTTACAAAGAAACCTTGTCCAGTAGTGTGCCATGTGGATATTCGCCCCTCAGGCCTTTGTCTGGAGCAATGGCGTCCCTGTGGGCCCAGCGGCCAGCACGTGCAGCCCTGTGGCCAGGGTGCGGAGTCGGGCTCAGCTCTGGTGACGTCAGCTGGTTTCCTCAGGATGGATCACAGGCCCCACAGCCGGCCGGCTCACAGAGCGACAAAAACATCCTCTCTCCCACCGTACCTGACCCCCTCCACCCCTCCACCAACCCCCCTCGACCTTGTCCCTTTCCATGCCTACCCGCTTGTTTGCAGGAAGAGCAGAACACGCTTCCTGTGTAAAGGACGAGAGGAGAATGGGGGAGAGGAAGACGGAGATGGGACGGCGGGGAAAAGGAGCAAGAGCAAAGGGAAGTGGATATAGAGACCTGCCCACGTAGAGAGATGCCATGTCTTTTTTTGGGTCCGGCTGATGTTATTGTGTTCTGTGATTTTCATATCCTGGTCAGGTGCAGATCTGAGCAGAGGGCTGAGAGGAGACCGAGGGAGATCATACACACACGCACACACACAGGGAGAGAGAGAGAGACACACACACAGGGAGAGAGAGAGAGAGACACACACACAGGGAGAGAGAGAGACACACACACACACGACCACACACAGACAGAGAAAGACAGAGTCAGTAAAACAGAGAAAGAGAGAGACTGAGAGAGGGTGACATGGACAAAGACAAAGACACTGAGTCGGAAACAGCCACGAGAGAGAGAGTGAGAGGCAGAGACACACACACAGGCCGAGACAGAGAGGGAGAAACAGAGCCAGGCAGACAGGGCCAGTGGGGTGTTGGTCCAGGACAGTCAGTGGGTCTAAGGAGCAGGAGAGGCCTGACTTCCTACCATGGAGAAGCACAGTGGTGAGTACAACCTGATCGGGACTTGTTAGGATTGCTTACGATGATTGACAAATCTAGCTAGTTCACTCAAGCAGGGTCCACCAACCATGTGGACCCTTTCCAGAGTTTTGATCGTCTTACTGGTATGCCACCGTGCTGACGTAGAACTTTCAGATCCAGGAGAATGATGATGGTCTGCTAACGTTCGGGCAGATGCCCGCGCACTTCTATTCTTACAAAGCCTTTTGACACAGATTTATGGTTTTATCAATTGTTTGTCTGAACAGAGAAAATGTCTTCTGTAATGATTCTCATTGGGGGATCTCTGCTGCAGAGCTTGTTGGGATAAATGCTCGATATAGAGACACGTGGTATGCCTCCACTCTCATACTTGCATTCTACAACCTCAATGTTCCTGATTGCCACAACACATTAAGCCTATGAGTGATCTGCCTTGTAACCCACAGGACGATGGGCTGCATAGCTGGATTAATCAGAACAAGGCCGTCTCAGATAGTTTGGCTCTATTTTAACACTGTGCCATCCTCCCTTGACATATACTGTAGCCTCTCCCTGGTGTCTATAACTGTGAGGCTCTGAGGGACAGGGAGGGAGAGGGGGAGGATGAGAGGGAGGGTGTAAGGGAGGGAGGGAGATATCGTCTAAGCCCCTATGCGTCTATCCGTCCTGGAGAAAAGTGATTGCTCCTCTTTTCTCCGGGGCTCAGTTACACCTCCTGTCTATTTCTATCAGACCAGCTGCGATGGGAGCATACCGATAGGCCTCTCAGATTCAAGCAAGGTTCACCTCGCCCCTCTCCTCTCCTCTCCTCGCCTCTCTCCCCGCCCCTCTCCTCTCTTCCCCCCTCCCTTCTCCTGCACTCCTCTCCCCTCCTCTCCTCCCCTCCTCCCCTCTTCTCCCCTCCTCTCCTCTTTTCCCCCCTCCCTTCTCCACCCCCCTCCCCTCTCCTCCCCCCTTTCCTCTCCTTCCCCCTCTCCTACCCTCCACTCCTCTCCTTTCCTCTCTTCCCCCCTCTCCTCTCCTCCCCCCTTTCCTCTCCTCTCCTCCCCCCTCTCCTCCCCTCCTCTCCTTCTCCCCACCCACAAATAGTGTTATTTTGCGCCTCCATTTTGGCATCAATAACTCATGTTTAAGTACATAGGAAAGTATCGTGTGTGTGTTTGTACATGCGCATGCATGTGTTTTTGAGCAAGCATATGTCTGTGTGTGAAGCCTTGGAATCACCCTGACCCAGCTGTCATAATTCCAATGGACCCAAACAAAAACAGTTTTATCTTTGTTGCTGCACATGTTTCCTATTACAGAATAATTTACTATTATTGGTATAGCAGTGATTTAAACACATATATCCTCTCTACAGCCTAAATACACCCCAAACACAAGCACACCACAGGTGCACACAAACACACGCATACACACGAACCTACGCTGCACACACAAACACTTTGGTAGCTGCCAGAAGAGATACAAGTCTGAAAGTAAATAAGCACACACAAATGCAGCGTGTGTAAAGGGAATCACACATGGCTAGTATCATGATCTCATGGGCCACACCTGTTGCGTAATGTGGTCTCTGGAGGCGGTTGTTAAGCCATTGTGTGTTGGGTTTCCCTCCTCCACTTCACCTCTCTCTCTCTCTCTCTCTCTCTCTCTCTCTCTCTCTCTCTCTCTCTCTCTCATCTCTCCCTCTCTCCTTCCTCCACCTCTCTCCCTCCCTGCATGTCATCAACAGGTGTTTGGATGAGTTCTCTCTCTCTCTTTCTCTTTTCCCCCCATTTGTTTCTCTTCATCGCTCCCCTTCCTACCAAGTTTGACTGCCAAACTCATGTTTAATCTGCAGTTTATCTGCCTCTCAGCTTCTCAACCATTCTGTCATTGTGCTGGGTTGTAAAGGCTGAAAAGGCTTTTTCTGGCTTATCACATGATGCACTCAAATATCTCCATCCTACGAGATCTAAGTAACAATCTGACCAGATTACTCTGAACCTTAGACCACAGTCTGTCCTTATGTGTGTGGATTAAAACGAGGCATTTAACCTCTCCAACTCTACGCTGAGATTTAATAAATCATTAGAGAGAGAGAGGGAGAGGAGAGCTGAAGTGCAGGGATCCTAGGAACAGGGGAATATCTATGGGATGTTGCAATTTTTTATTGTTCATAGTACATTAATGAAGTATTACTAAATGAAGTAAGTTTAACTTATAATTGACTTTATAATACAGTACAAAGGTACAACTGTATTTAGGTTTTCAGTTGATCATGCTCTGCCGTTTCCTTCCTGCTCTCTCTCTTTCTCCGACCGATCTGTGTTGCCACCTGTTTGAGCCGTAGCCATTAGTTACCCTGACTCACTGGGTTTTTTGTACTGAAATATAGTCGCCCTGTGCAACCTGATCCGTGTCCCTGAACGCCAGCTGGCTGAGGATATGAGTGACAGCCTCCATGGAGGGAAGGAAGATGAGATGGGGCTCTCTCTCTCTCTATCTCTCTCTCTCTCTCTCTCTCTCTCTCTCTCTCTCTCTCTCTCTCTCTCTCTCTCTCTCTCTGGGGTGGCTGAGGTTTGGGGGGTGACATGGGGTAAAGTGGGGTCTGGGTGAGGGACTCCCCTAGGCCCCTTGGAGGAGGGAAGGGTGAAGGGGAGTCTGGGGAGGAGGGGGTGGGGGGTCAGTCTGAGATTGATGGGCTTGGTGGAAAGACTCAGACATACAGCAGTGCTAGACTCCCATCTAAACCAGCTCCTAACTGTTCATCCTTAGCAGTTCATCTGCTTTCCCCGGGGAAGAAAGTTCTAAAACAAAGCCACCGGGGACCCTTTTTGGGGTTCCAGGTAGAACCATTCGAACCGAGCTTACTGCTAGAACCATCTGACCTTTTAAAGTTTCTAGCTAAAGACTCAGAGGGCGTTCCACAAAACGGCTCAAAAGTTCAATTTGCTACTTAACTGATCCAGTCGACTGTGGACATGATCTAGACTCCCTGGTCCAGGGGGACTGGTGTGGCTGCTTATTGCTGTGAGTGAGAGCTTTCTCAACGTGAGGTCAGACTCAACTGCACTGTTAACACTGCAACACCAGTCCAGCATCTCAGCAGCTGTCTCCGAGAGCCTCCAAGACAGTGTGACAAAGTGTGTGTGTGCGCGTGTCTGTGTGAATACGTGTGAGGGAACACGTGTGTGTTTTCCGTGTGTCAGGGGTCACAGTCTTACTTTTCAACACTTTCCCTGCGTTGCACTGGCATTGCACTGGCTATGCACTGGCCCGCTTAGCCAGCACATTTTTCAGTACTTGTGTATTTAGCAGCTCAGAGCCAGCTTTGCGTTATTGCTGAAATATCAGTTTGTTCTCAGGTTTGATTACAGGCTGTGGTGAGGTAAGTGTGTGCATACACATTCATACACTCCTAGCCTTGCTTTATATGGCTCAGTCACCACTGACCCAAGGTTTATTATAACTCACCATAACCTATCTTCATAACTACTGTTGACCTCTGCAGCATTTAGTACCAGAGCCTGACAGGCACTGATCATTTAATAAACATTGAAGTATACCAGTTATTTAGCTACACAAACCAACTACTATCAACTTCTCCACAGCCAGGTGTGGAGAAAACTGTGCTTGTGTAAGTGTATGATTGAGTTGGGGTATATGTGCATGTGTGTGTGCGTGTGTGTGTGTGTGTGTGTGTGTGTGTGTGTGTGTGTGTGTGTGTGTGAATGTGTAAGTATGTGTGGGGGCTCCTGTTCAATCTTGATCTGGCAGCAGAGATACAGCCACACTGACATGAATCTTGATATTTTTAATTTGCTGTGACACAGCATCGGGCATATTCTATGAGACATCCATGCCCATATAAGGACTACTTCCACACTCCGAGTGGTGGTGGTGGGGGGGGGGGGGGGAGATATGAAAGAGTGGTCTGTCTACTGCACTCTGCTGGTAAAACAGTACAATTACACCGGCCAGTTCATGGGGTTGGAAAAGAGGTGTCTTCTTTCATCTACAGTTTATATAAGGACCACACCAACTGTTTGTTACAGAATGTACATTGATGCTCACACATGAATCGAGTTGGAGTCATGTTTTCTAACGTTGTCTGTGATGTGTTCTGTCCATCTGTACTCTTCCAAGAAAGGAGAATGAAAGGAGAGGAGGGGAGAGGAGATGTGAGCACCACATGGCAGATCTTCCTGGCAGCCACCTTCCCTACAGTAGCTGTCCCCCTCCCCCACCTTCTCAGCCTCCCTGCCCCCCTCCACTGCCTCCACCCTCTCAAAGGTGACCTCATACAGAACGGACAACAGGTCCTTAGTCCTTGACTGTAACATCATATTTAGATTAATGTGATGGCACACATTCTGACTGTTCCAGTTGTTTATGTGTGCACGTCAGAAATAAAAGTGTGGAATGCACACACACATACACTTTCACAAATGCATGCACACATATACACACACAGCCTGAGCCAGAAATATCTATTGTGAACTTTTATTCCTATGAAGTTCTATACGTGGAGAAATATACAGGGTTCTCTTTATTGTTTCTAAGAATACTCGGCTGAATGGTAAAATGAATTCTATAACCAAGAGAAGAATGTGACAGTTTGACCCTCATACCCCTTAAAGCATGTTCCTGCTAGGGCAGAAAATACATGAAGACTCTCCTCATCTGGCCTCAATATTTTTTCTAGCCTCTTTCTGTCTCCCCACCTACTTCAGCTGACCTGGTCTGGATAGGGGAAGGGCAGGTGTGCTGCTGTCAACAGAGCCTCATAAATACATGACCAACTGTGCCACTCGGATCCCAGTTACATGTCATCATATCAAGGGACTCTGTCAGCCAACGTTGAAGGCACAACAATTTTCTACCAAGAGAACAGTCTTGTCTTCCATAAGCCACAACATATCATCATATTATTAATTAACAGTATAATACAGCATGATTAATTTCAGCTACTATGTCATGTTAGGACAAGTACTTGGATGTAGTAAAATAATAAAGAGGATAGAGTAAAAAGATGTCAGTGGTGTTTAAAATATGAGAGTGTTCTAAATGACAGCGAGAGACAGCAGAGGACGTCGTTTCTCCCAGCTGTCCAGAGCCATGCTAGCCTGTACAAATATGTACACAACTGTGACATATTTACCTCTGTGTGTGTTGCTTTGTCAGGCTCAGTTTCCTCTCGGGCCCTCATAGCCTCGCTGAGAACCTGGCCTTCCCCCTGCCTCTCCCCCCGGCCTCTCCCCCCAAGCCACTCTCCTTCCTCTGCCTGCCGTGTCCAAATAAAGCCTGCAGACACCCACAACCTGACCGGAGTCCTTACGTTCCCTCCCTACCCAGGGTGCAGTTCTCTGGTGACCAGGCCAGGCTGGGCTGAGTTGACTGAGCCAGGCTGGGCGTCTCTGTGTTGTGCATGCTGAGAATAAGCCTGCTGGGGTCCAATTACCCTCCCCTCACAGATAGTTTGGTGTCACTTGTCGTCTGCTGCTTGGATCTGAAGATTCTGCGCCTGCAGTGTAAAAGGATAGTGATGCGTGTTTTAGACTCTGCGTGTGTTACAACTCAATTGGTTGGTCGGTGAGGCCCGACCCAGTTAGATGGAAGCAAGACCTCCACATCACACCATATCTCTCCCCCACCCCTACCCTCCCCCATCTCATGGTAGGGCATTGACTCCACCAGCCTGCCATTGGCTCTTTCTGACCACCCCCATGTTTCTTCACATGGACAAGTGTCCTGAGAAGGAAGCAGGGGCATTGTGGGATGTGTCCTGTTTGGACATCCACCAACAAGCTGTTAAGGTTAAAGACAGGAGGAGAGGCATTCACTGGTTGGGTGGCTGGCTGGCTGGATGGCTGGTTGGGCGGGTGGCTGGCAGGCTAGCTGGCTGGTTGGGAGGGTGGCTGGCTGGCTGGGTATCTGGATGGCTGTGGGCTGGTTGGCTTCCTGAGTCGCTGGGTGGAGGAGTGGCTGCATGGGTGTGTGGCTGGATTATTCTAGCTGGTTATCTGTCTGTCTCTTTGGCTGTCTAGTTGTCTGGGTGCTTGGTTGTCTAGCTGGCTGTCTGGCTGGTCGGTTTGTAGAAGAGGGAGTGGGAGAAGAAGCAGACTAAGCTGTATTGTAACTATGTCAAAAAATGCCATCACAGCTGTCATTACTCTGGGGTATTAATAGCATGTGGGGCAGTGGAGAAGGGGATCTTCTGTGCCTTGCCCTAGTTAGAAAAACAACAGTAAATTGCAGAATGTTACAGCTAATCCTACACCTGAAACCCTAGTGAAGAAGGCTAACATTTCCAACATGGCTCCTGTCAAACAGCTCACTGACCCAACCCAGACCGCCGAGAGGGGACCACAGTCAGCTTTGTAGACGGCAGAAGTCGCACAAGTGACTTCACATGACAAGCCTTCAAATAGGACACACAGTTCCACATAGATCCTAGATTTAGTGCACGATCAAAAGTAACTGCCTCAACTGTTTCTGTCCAAGTGAGAAGGGGTCTCGGTCCATGACTGATATGATATGCCTGATACTGCCTAGCCCAGTGGAAAATAAGTCTGCTATCTCAGCAATCTACCAAGAGAAACTATGCGTCTTGGCTGAGCTGACAGTATGAGCCCTAAGAACCCTGGGATACAGACTGCCAGGAAGGGAAGGAAACAGAGAGGTAGAGAAGGAGGGAAGGAGAGAGGTATTAGAAGTAGGGAAGGAGAGAGTTATAGAAGGAGGGAAGATGAGAGTTATAGAAGGAGGGAAGGAGAGAGGTATAGAAGGAGGGAAGGAGAGAGGTATAGAAGGAGGGAAGGAGAGAGTACATACACTTCTTTCCGTGTTAATGAAGTGCACAGCGGGGGCAAAAGCGAAAGGCAAGCACCTCTCTCCATGTGAACGAACCACCATCTGTCCATGTCTCTCTCTCTGTTCCTCCACTTCTCTCTCACCATTCCACCATCTCCTCCCTTCTTGGGACGGCAGAGAGAAGCAGAGGTGAGGGACGAGTGTGTGTGTGTGTGTGTGTCCGTCCCTGGGAACAACATCCTGGTGCTGTCTGAGTGTGTCAAACAGAACTCCAGCATCAGTGATTTTGTTGCCAGGGGGAGGATAAAGACGGCGACGCTTCACTCTCCATTCCTCCAGCAAACAGGAACGTTCACTCTCACATCCCTGCTGTGTAGAGTAGAGTTTTTGAGTTGTGGCGTTTTCAATCAAAGGGTTATCACATCTCTTCTCAAGTCTCTTGGACTTCTGATCAAATCAATAAAAAATACATTGAAATAAAAATGGGTACATAGTGTTGTGATACTGATACTGTGCCCATAGATGTCAGTCCCTCAGAGCCAATATTCTCAGGGCCTTAGACCAGACAAAATAGACAAGACACAGGATACCAAGTCTCCTCTACCTACTATTAACTCCGACGACGATGCCTTACAGAACCTCTAGAGGGTAGCAGATTCTAAAGCAGTGTTCTCTAAGCCGTGCCTGTACCTACAGGGCATCTGGACAGGCACAGAATAAGGCCCATGTGCTGTTCCTCATAAGCAGACATGAGATCCTTTGGAGTCTGAGGACATTCTGGTTGTGTGTCTTGTTTCTCTCTGAGAGACATATTATATCTGAGTTGTATCAGCGTAGTTGTGTGATCAATTTCTACTCTGCTCCACTAGACCATCCTGCTAATGGGACTGACTGTGGTATATCTATACCTAACAGCACTCACCTTACACTCTTCTCTCTGTCACCCTCTCTCACTCTCATTTCTCCTCCTTGTTTCCTCCATCTCTCTCTCTCCATTTGAAGGTGGAGGATTAAAACCCATTGAACACCAGAGAGACTTGATGTACTGTTGATAAAGATAGACCCAGATGGCAAGGTGTCACATCATAAACAAGGTAATGAAAGCGTGACAACCTGACATATTCCTGTGTGTTTGGTTTAGGTTAAATCCACAGGGCTGCCACCCCACACGGGTGGAGCTAGAGCTGTTAAATGTTCAATAACACCCAAAAACGAGGTTTGGATATGAACAAAGGGTATCTGTTTGTTGATGTGCTGTTGGGAGGGGTCTCTGTGGTGTGTGTAGGGTGGGACCCCTGTGTCTCCTCCACCTGTCACACAGCAAGGTGTTAATCTAGCTCACAAAGGGTAGATTAGAGCTAGCGTGTGTGTTTGTCTGGGTGTGTTTACATGTGCTTTTGTGTTTGTGTCCAGATACCACTGTACTACGTGTGTATGAATGTTCTTATGTGTGTATGTATACTGTGCTGCGTGATTGTGCCTGCATGCATGTGCGTTTGTGTGTGTGAGTGTGTGTGACTTCCTCATGTCCCCTCTTTCAACGTCACATCTCTCAGTGACTCAGCGGCCCTGTTCCCTTTCCTGAGTCACTCGTTCAGCGGTTGCCTGGAAACCACTGAGCGGAAAAACTCTCCCATTGCGTCTTTCCCCGCAAGGACGACACCAATATTTATTCAGGCTGGGCCGAGAGCGTCCATGAGAGAATAACAGATCCATACTCTAACCAGCGGAACATGGCCACATCGCCATCCTAACTGAGAACAGCTGAGTCGTCGCTTTCTAGACTTCCTGTTGTTGAAGGGGATTGGATCAGGCACAGACACACACACACACACACACACACACACAACACATACAGACAAACACACACACACACAGAGATCTCAGACTACAGCTGTAATGGCAGTAAACAAGCATGTCAACTCCCACCCAAAAACTCAGACAGTAGATGGACATGACACTTGATCAACCACAGTACCAGTGTTGTGTGCTGTGGAAGAAGCTCCGCAGAGGAGGGATTCTGGGTGGGATATTATGGATATCTCTTAGCAGGACAGTCTTTTGGAGATGGTTTAATGAGGGCACTGTCACAGAGTTTGTGTGTGTGTGTGTGTGTGAGCACTCCTTCACCTTTTGCTTTCATGCTGTGTCATGTATAGTCAGAAAACCAGACGTGCAGAGCTTCTTTTTTTTTAGCTTTTTTTTTTTTTTCCCTCCCTCTCTCTGTCGCTTTCATCGTGATTTCACGCGAGTTATGGTTTATTGCAGATTTATTTCTCTCTAACGGTTGTGAGGCACCTGTTGCTCATGACATCACAAATGTCTTTGACATGGTTTTCATGAGAGAGGGGGTGGGGGTAGAGAGGAAGTGAGAATAAGGGGTGAAGGTGAGAGGCAGGAGAGAGAGATCTAGAACGCACAGAAAAACTGACACACACGCACACAAATCCACTCAAGGACAGCCTAACTGGGCAGTGTGTGTGTGTGTGTGTGTGTGGGCAGTTAGTGTGTGTGTGTGTGGGCAGTTAGTGTGTGTGTGTGGGCAGTTAGTGTGTGTGTGTGTGTGTGGGCAGTTAGTGTGTGTGTGTGGGCAGTTAGTGTGTGTGTGTGTGGGCAGTTAGTGTGTGTGTGTGTGTGTGGGCAGTTAGTGTGTGTGTGTGTGTGGGCTGTGTGAGTTGAGGGGATGGGGTTCTGCTGGGAGCTGCACACCTGTGTATGCTATGTTATTCTCACATGTTAGTCTGTATGTTGTTGCATGTACATTAACTCACAAGCCCTCTCTCAGTGGTCTGAATGGTTGTCTTGTTTTTCCTTGCAGACATGAAGAGGGACATATGTACTCACATTCTAAAAATAAATGTTTGTCAGTTTTGCATATATTGTATACTTCACGCAAGCACATTAAGCCAACATACAATCCCTATATTGGAGTTGAGATACATAATTTGGACAATGTGTCTTACAAACATTAGTACATTTATAGTTTGAAGAATAGACAAACCACGTTCAACTATGCAAACCTGTCGATCAGGAATGACCCGAGAATGAAAAGTTATGGCCGATGCTCATTTGAAAAAGGATGTGATATTGACTTGGTGTAGATCAGTGGTGATTTTAAACCCTTTCTAGCGGTGCCCAAGCACCCCTAAATTTCATCTCAGCACCCCTAAGAATAATAATAATAAAAAATATTTTTGTTTATTATCATTTGATGCTGGTAGTTCATGAAGAAAGGGATATCCTTTGTTTTTTTATTCATTCAATATTTTGCATAATAATAAATCAATGTATTAATTGTTATCCAGTGAAATTAGGGATTTATTAGCAAGGGGGTTTAACACTTTTGCAAGGCACTGTATTCATGTCACATTCTCTTTGGGGGCTGAGCACCCCGAAAGGTCTGATCCTAGAATCGCCCCTGGTGTAGATTAAAACATCTGTAAGATATGTGGATACACAGTAAGATACACATGTGTTTCACGTGGCCTTCCAAACCTTCCATTATAGGATGAGACGGTGTGATGGGAAAAAAAGTTATCTGTCTCGCATGAGCGCTCTCAACGGCTTTTCTGTCGGTGACATTTTGACTGACCAACACGGCACGGACTTACGCAGGAACGGATCGTTCTCTGATTGGCTGAACCAATGCTACGTGTACAAAAACAGGTACCTCGCATGTTAAGTTATCTTTCATCCCAGTTACGCTCCTGAAAGACAACTGCAATTTTTTTTCCCTCTGCCGCCGAAATTACTTTTTAAGGATTTCATACATTTTGCATCAAGTGAAATGTTTGAGCTCGCATGAAGAACGTGAATTTGACATTCACTTTAAAGGGTATGTTGACAAGTTAGTTCATTGTCACTATTGATTTTCGTCTATCCTTGCAGGCTATATGTGACTTTTTTGTGTTTCGATTGTTCCAATGTATTAGACAATCATTAACAATATTCCAAATAATGTGCTATCTAGCTGGGCTTTATGAAGTGCAACTTTACTGCATCACACAAGTATTTGAAATGAAAATATGATACTAATGATGATACTAAGTAAAAAACAAAACGCACAAAGGGTAGGCTACATTTAGAAAACAGTACAGGATACGTCAGTAATTCAGGGAACATCAGATGAAACTGAAAAGCCAGATACCTAAATAAGTGTTGTAGCTGCTCACATAGGCTGAAGCACACCGCTAGCTTAGCCACCCACAGTTGTAGCCAGAATTTGAAAGAGTCACTAGAATCACTTAACTCTGGGCTGAAGGATGTGTGCTGTAGCCTATGTGCTAGTCCAAAAAGTCTCCTGGACAGTGCCTGTTTTAGGAAATAACCTTGACTTGGCTGTTTATCTCAACCTGCTGGATAAGAGAGGGTTAGATTACAGGCCCAACATCATGGTGTATTCACACACACGCACGCGCACACGCACACACACACTCACACACACACACGGGTGATTAGATACAGAGCTTATTCTGTTGGCCTCGCTATTCTGACTGGTTGCTCCTTCCCCTTCGTGCAGAGCTGTTCAGGCTGTGAGGAGGAGGAAGAAGAGGAAGAGGAGAGAAGGATGAAGTCCAAAGGGAAGCTCAACAAGTCTTCCAGAAAATCCTGGAACGGCCCAGAACCAGAGACCGAGCCGGGCTCCAGTGAGCAGGAGGACTCGGAGGCCTCAGTCCGGGGCACCTGGAGGGGGTCCCTGAGGAGCGGAGACCGTGAACGAGGGGGAGGGGGAGGAGGAGGAGGAGGCACAAGCATGGCCTCCCACCGACACCGCCGGCAACACGCCAGCAAGAAAGAAGGCAACGTCCGTCGCCTGGAAAGCAACGAGCGGGAGCGCCAGCGCATGCACAAACTCAACAACGCCTTCCAGGCGCTGCGCGAGGCCATCCCACATGTCAAGATGGACAAGAAGCTGTCCAAGATTGAGACTCTCACGCTGGCCCAAAACTACATCCAGGCCCTGACCACCATCATCCTGGGAATGTCTGGGGGCCGCCTGCCCAGTGGAGAGAACCCGTCGGAGGCTAGCACCACCAGACTGCTTCAGCGCTACCAGAAACACCTGGAGGAGGAGGGGGAGGACAGTCTGAGCGAGTACCTCACACAAATCCACACGTTCAATCAGGGCAGTTAACGTCCTGGCCCAAATTATATTGCTGACTTTACAGGCTATACATTCTACAGACTAACAGTAGCTGCCTGGTACTGGATCGATAAGCTACCCCACAGTACATTGGCTATACTTGTCTGGCCTGAACTATTATGTAAACTGAACCACACTATGGTGTAATCTACGACACTCTACGACACTCACAGCACATTCCCAGCCCAAAAGAAACAGGCTGACCTAAAGACTCTAGAATGATCTAGAATGTTCACTGAGGTTCCCAGAATGAACAGTGAACTTCAAGCACAAAGTAGAATGACAGCGTAGCAGGATGGAGCTGTAGAACTGCATGATTCCGCATAAGGTAGAAAACATTGATAGACACAAATCGTTGTTGTGACATTTTCTCTTTCATTCCCATGTCTCTTTTTGCATGTTGTAGTTGAGACGGGTGTAGTCTTGTCTTCCCTCTTAAGCCCCCACGTGTTTTCATTCCTGTACCCTGGGGTACAAACCTCCTGTTACAACCGTCATTAACTGCAGGGAGACTAAACTATTCTTTAACTGTCACAAAAAACTATTCAAATGTTTCGCCAGAGATCACAACACTGATATTTTTGACTCTGGGAGAAGTCTAAGGAGGGGTGTTGAGACAGGAGTTCATCTGAACACATCACCTGGTGTCACTTTGGACACTAATGATGAAACTTATGATCACTGATCATGACGATTTGTTAAAGTAAACTAGGCAAAAAATAGTTTGCCTATTCAGTACAATCAAACCCCAAATGGCAGTTATAAGGTAACACAAAATGGAGTCATATGACATGGCCTTACTGTAAGAAGTGATGATGATGGTGACATTAATGGTACAAAATTATTTTTTATGTGTGAATAAAGTGTGAATTCAGACCAAAATAATAAAAATAATTATGAGAACCAATCAATGAACAGGTAAAGACAAGTCAATAATCAATAATCACATTTATTGATAAGAGGTTGACCATGCACATTGTGGGAAGTATCCTTAATAGATGGAACTGGTTGACACAGTACAGTACCAGTTATTAGATGTATCTCTCTAGTTTACATTATGAATAATACAAATAATGGAATGCTATGTAGCTTGAAGTTTTCCACACTATTTACAGACACACACAGTACACGCACAATGTTAGCTCTGAATGGAACCATATACAGTAGCATGACAAACATGTCCCTGCTTGATCACCTCACTCACTGGTACGGTCCAAGTGACATCATCATAAAGTGCCATCTCTGACACATTAGGAGCCTCATATGGACATTTTACAAATGATTCAGTATTCAGCACACATGTAAGTGTTCAGTAGGTTAATGCCTCTTTCAAGTCATTCATCAGCAGTCACACTTTTAATGCCCCGAGGCACGCTATGTCAAAGGATTGTGTGCGGCAGTCTCTAAGTGGTTGGAATGAAAAGCATGTGTTGATGTGTTCACCCATTGCAATACACACAGACAGTACCCATTCTTAAGATAGCACGATGGAAACACATAATACTAATGTACACAACCATAACAAAACAAGAATTCCCTTTGATCTAAAACAGCCTTTCTGTGCTTCTGTCTCTTCAGGTACAACACTATAACCACCACAGAAGAGACCGAATATACAGAAAAGATTAGTAAAAGTAACTTGGAATTTCCCTTTGAAAGTAATAGATTCATTTCATTGTTACAAAACCAAGCACATGGCACGGTACCTACAGCAGTTCATGCTTGGCCTCACTCCCAGACCACAGAAACATTGCACATTCTTCATGGAAATATTTAGCCTTTTTTTATACAGAATATATTTAGTGACAGGGGTGAGATTGTCATATAAAAGCATAATGAGATCTTATTCTGTAACTCCTTACTTCTCCTCTCCTCCTCATCTTCCACTAAAACAGCAGGCAGTACCACAGACAGGCAGGTATAGTTTTTGTTGTTGTTTTTTTGTACTCCTTTTTAACCGGAACCTCTTACCAACATCAAATTCCAATAAATATCTACAGGTGAACATCCACACACTGCTCTATACATGAGGACACAGACAGAAGTATGTCTAAATAAATAACATTCAAAATAATGCAACACTGTAAAAATGACCAGACAGCTAAGTGAGGAGGAAATATGTGTGCGTGTGGATGTGGAGTGCGTGGGCAGGCGGCATCTAAAAGCCCAAGGCGTTCCCGTTGACCTCTCCCAGGCTGCAGAGGGAGAGGGGGCCGCGGGGGGCAGGCAGGGCGGGGTCCGTCAGGGAGGGCATGCGGATGCGGGGGGGCTCCATGGCGTTCGCCCTCACTGTGATGTGGTCCCAGCCTCCCTGCAGGGAGAGGGAAGGGGGGAGAAGGAGGGGGTCAACACCCTGCCGGACTAATCCAGTACCTCAGCTGAACTAACCTCATGACAGAAGAAAAATGAATGAAAAGGAGAGAGATAGGAAATAGAGAGAAAGAGAGAGAAAAAGAAAGAAAAAAACGAGAAAGAGAGAGAAACAAAGAGGAGTGGAAGTTGTCCTCACCCCGATCCCATAGTCCCAGGACTGGCCCTTGGGCTCTGTCGGCTGGACCCCAAGACGATGACACGCCGTCCCACAGCTCAGGCTGTGGCTGCCCTGCACCTTGTCAGCTATGATCCACACCTGCATCCATCCACACACACACACACACACACACACACACACACGCAGAACACCTCTAGAAACCACTTCTCAAAGTCTGTGGTCTAAAACCTTGTTTTTATATATGCCTGGGTTTAAAACTAAGCTTGGCCCCAGGTTCTGACGTTCTCCTACCTGGTCCAGGGGGCCCACAGAGACCTTGCGGACGTTGTTGGAGATGTGTTCCCATGACGACCCCTGGGGATAGCTGGGGGTCACGCCTTGTCTGTACCACAGGTTACCTTGAAGTAGGAAACACAGGTCAATCACGGACAGTCAGGACCATACCTCCTCATACAGTACCAGTCACTGTGAGATGGTTTAAACTGCACTGCAAGTATCAAATGTTGACAATATTACAGCCAGTTTCCCAGACATGTAAGCATAGTTCTACATTAAAATAAATATTCTATGAAGATCACCATTGAGAAAAGTTATCAGTCTGGGACTAGGCTTAATCCATGTCTGGGAAATTAAGTCATAAGGTTTAGGAGTGTGAAGAAGCTACAGGGTGGATCATGTCTCAAAAAGGAGCGCAGAGAAAGGTTGTCATGAATGCCATACCGTTCTCATCCACGGTGTAGACCGAGGTCCTTCCTACAGACACCTGCTTCAGCTTCTGCTTGGCTGGAGAGGGGATGTGGTACCAGCATTCACCTGCAGGGGGAGACGTATACAACATTTCAATACTCCACAAGGCAGTCATATTCTTTTACACCGATTAGTAGGCATCTGGGACACTGGCCAAGAATGCATGTAATCACATAACATTTTCAACAACAACTCAGATCCAGTTTGGAGTCAGTTTGTTTCCAATCAGAGACATTGTGGAGATTCTCAAAGGTTCTATGACCTGCAGGGTTCTGCACGGATACAGATCCCCGGTAGAATGTGGAGCCCTCTCTGCCAATGGCCCACACCTGGTGGGCTCCACCAATAGAGATGGACTTGAAGGGCTGGTCCGTGCCAACGTGTAACCATGACGACCCCTGGAAAAAAGCAGTGGTACTATGGGTGCAGCCACCAGATAAAGAAGTGTTTATGTGAGCGTTTGGAAGGAAAGTGTGAGGAGAGAGTGTAAGGGAGAGAGTGAATGGGAATGTGTGTGTGTGTCAGTGTGTGTGTCGAACTCACAGCAGGCGTGAGTGTGGTGACCCCCAGCCTACAGAGCACGTCCCCCTTGTTGCTGATGGCCCAGAGGGGCACCTGCTCCAGGCCGCTGCTGCCACAGCACGGGATCAAGCTCACGTCACTCAGCGGGATGGGAGGGACTTCCTGCCAGGGCCCTGTGGTGGTCAGCTTACACTTCCTGTGAACACAACACAGCATGTTTGTGATGCCTGACGAAAATAGTTTTACCCTACAAACCCACACAATATATATATATATATATATTGATATTAAATGAATCCATTTGGATTGTGGTCAAGTATTGGGGGTAATAAGATGAGAGGTCTGCCTTACAGGCTACACTGCTTCTCCTCAGGGAGCAGATAAAGGCCTGTACCAGCTGAGTCAGCAGCCTGAAGTCAGACCATGGCTAAACAAACACTGCCTGCAGAGAGGAGCAGCTACGCTTTCGATGTTGTGTTTAACATTACCTGTAGGGGGCAATAGGTAGCTATGTTATTGTTAAGTGGTACACTACCTGGCCCACCGCCTGCGACGAACAAAGTCCTTCAAGGTCTTGTGGCCATGGTATGAACTGAAGGAACAGAAGAAAATACATTAGAAACACCTTTGCACTGAACAAAGAATGGATCTTACCTTCAAAAAGTGGGAGGTTTGGAGACAGTTAAGAATCGCTCACGTTGGGAAATCAGCAGCATATTGCCAGCCCTCTTTATCTGTCCCTCCTGAGACACTGTAGTCGATGGCCCAATCTGCCACCTGGTTGGATGACGGAGGTCAGAGGGGGAGGGGTAAAAACCAACCAACCAAAAGCTTTATTTACATTATGTCTGAAAGCACCCGGGCACCGATTAACACAATCTCTATTGACCTGTCCTGGCTTCTACCCTAACCCTGTCCAGGTGGACTGTGCGTACCCATGACCAGGGTGGGGAGGGGGGCTTGGTGTTAGCCTTGGTGCACTCCTGCAGTCCTGACGCATCGCTCCACATGTAGCGATCTGTCGGCAACCCCCTGAAACACACACAAGGGACATACATTCTACTTCCTGTTTGTCTCTTAAAACTAGTGAATATTAGCCAGTGCTCCACTAACCAGAAGTTTCCAGGGCTGTGGTTCTAGTAAGGCAGTTTACAGCACCATGTGGTGAACAGTAGTTGGCGCTGGTGTACTCTGTACCTGTTGGTGTATCCAGTAACAGGGTTCCACCTCTGATTCTCATAGATGTAAACACTCTTCACATCTGTCTGTGTGTAGATGTTATCTGTGCTGCTGGGCAGACCTGTGGACAAGTCAAGACACGGAGTATCATCACCACCATCTTCACACTTCTGTCCTACTGAATGTAAATACAATTTACATTACAGATTAAGTCATTTTGAACAACCAAGTATGTCTTAGAGCAGCTTTTATACTGTATTCTGAACCAGGTATTCCTGTATGTACCCAGAGACTCTCGGTGTTGTGGGTAATGTAGTCCTACCCTGAAAGATGCCCCCTCCATAACCGCCAGTGTAGACCCAGGCTGTATGGTCGTAGCCCACACCCCAGACCACGCCCAGGCTATTCCCCTCCACCAATCGCAGATGACCGCCCACCTGTCGCCAGAACCTGGGCAACATAACCCACAAGGCACCCACATCACAACCCCAGGACAATAAATAAACTATTTGACTTCCTCTCAGTTCACCAATTTCTTGCTAACAGGAGGTGGAAAAAGAAACAGATTTGTTATTAAAAAAAGAATACAGATAAACAGACACATCTGTTTTTGGACATTTAAGTAGCAAATTCAGTTTAATTTACACCAGCCCTGGCAGATTAATTGACATAGATACAGATATTGAGACAGAAAGAGATCGAGAGAGAGACAGGAGATAGGTATAGTCTTACATCTGGTCGCAGGGTGTGGGGTATGGAGAGGCCTCCAGGCCAGCAGAGGGCTCGCTCACAAAGATGTCCCCTTTACAAGTGACTGACCAGATGGCCTGGTGGGAGGGGGGGCCCTGGAGTCCCCGGGAGTCACAGCAGGACACACTTAGCAGGGCCAACTGGAAAATTAGGGGGGGGGGGTCAAAATTGAGTGTTTCATTACTACACTGATTCCCACTGTATGAATGAGCTCCTTGATTGACTGAGTACCCAGTCATGCATCTCCAGCTCGGTGGTGGCTGCCAGTCTGATGGGCCAGCGCTGCTTGGTCCTCTCTGCTGTGTAGATGGCAAAGGTGTGCTTGGCATCGTTCAGCACTGGCACCAGGATCGTCACCTCGTTGATAAACGCGTGGAGGTACTGGGAGGAGAGAGGGAGAAAGGGAGAGAGGGGAGATTGAATGAAGAATAATAACTCTGGAGTTGATACAATAGGCTGCTGCCCACCCCCCTCCTGCCCCTCCTCCCACTCCCTCTTTCCCCATACCGTTCCCTCTCTTCCGCCCCCCTCTCTTCTCACCTTCTTCTCCTCGTTGAAGTTGTAGTAGATGAAAAGGATGCCGTCCTTGTTGCCCTCGGGCCCGGAGAACTGCTCCAGGGCGAACCTGACGTCCACCCACTTGTAAGGCTTCCAGTCCCGCCACCACTGCATGGTGCCCTTCTTCACCCACACAGACTGGAGGGTTGTGGGGCGGGAGTCAAAGACAAACAGAGACAAGTCAAATGGCGGAAAGCCAAAAGAACAGAACACATGAAGACCCTTCAGTTTCCTGTCAGCTGGCCAGGGTGTGGCCTGGTGTGTTGGCTAGCTCGAGTCTGGAGTCTCTGGTACCTGCTCAATGGCCTGTTCATAATGTTGGAAGTTGTCCATCTCCCTCTTGGACCTCTCGCTAAGCTGCTCGAAGATCTGTTTCCTCCAGGCGGCCGTCTGGGCCGGGCTGATGGACAAACTCATAGCCTGGACCGACGCAGCCAGCGCTGTGAGGCGAAGAGGGCACAACACCTTGTTACAACACGCGAGCAGAACCTGAGATTGTCATCGATACCTGAGAGACTGGGCGGTATTACAAATGCCGTGTACTACTAGGAGTTTCTCTCCTTGTGTGACTCACTAGTGGAGGAGTTGAACCAGTGAGGCTGGGAATGCCCATCCACAGAGCAGCCTCCTCCACTGACCCAGGCCCAGAGAGGGTGCTCGTCCGCCCCATAAGGCTCCTCCAGAGCCAGGCTGTAGGTAGCCACCGAGGAGAGGCTGCAGGTCTCTGCCCCGTCACCCCCACAACCCCTGGTGCCCACAGTCAGGTGGCTCTGAGCCTCCTCCAGGTCCACGTTGCTCCACTGAGGGTCCATAGGGCCTCTGGACTGGCTGGGGGAGAGCACCAGGGCAGGGGGGAAGCCGGCTTCGCTCTCCCCAGGAACAAGCTCCTCCTCAAGGATGGCCGGGCCGGCCGAGGCCCCTTCCCTCTTGACCTCGCGGTCCGAAACCAACTCAGAGATGAAGCTGTCGCTGGTTACTTTGGGGATGCGGGGCTTGGGGGCGTCTAAGGGAGGGTCAAGGGGAGGGGAGAGGGGCTCTGGGCTTGGGCAGGTGACGATGCAGCCACCGACCTCGGTGACCCCCCTTTCTGAGTCGGAGTCAGCATCGCTCATCATCGACTGAGCCCGCACCTCTCCACTGAAGAAACAGCCAGCACTGCAGGAGAATGAGTTTGTGTCAATGCCATTGCCAGTCAGAGCCTATTTCTGAGTATGTGTGTGTGTGTGTGTGTATGTGTGTGTGTAGGTGTGTGTGTGTGTGTGTGTGCACCTGTGCAGGCTGGATGCACTAGCGCTGGAGTGGGAGCGGTCTCCATCTCGGGGGACGTTCACGGCCTTCCAGGCCTTTCCGCTCAGTTCACTGGCGGTCACACCCTGACGGTAGTACACTGCCCGGTCCTCACAGCCAATAGCCCACACCTGCACACATACACACTCAGTGTGTGAGCGATTACCCACACCTAGACACAGCAACACACAGTGGTATTGAAAGTGCAAAAATACAGTAGAATGGCTAATTTTGTTTTCGGAAACATTCACTTCCTGAACACTTGAACAGAACAGGAAGTGAAGGTACGGGCTGGAAATGGGGGACAAGGAGAGGGAGGGGGTCCTACGATGCACTGGCCTCTGACCTGGTCGTTGAGGCCCACGTTGATCATGACCATTTCCCCCACCATGCCGATCCAGCCAGAGCCACAGGGGTTGTGGGAGTTCACCCCTCGCCTGAACCACACCTGGGAGAGAGAGGAAGAGAGACTGCTAAGATAGATACTGGCCACAGAAAGAAAAGAGACATTATCCTGCAGATACATGACTAATTCAGTCATCAAGCAATTCGGCAATTCACTGATTTCATAATCCAGTTGTCTTTTGAAAAACTGTTGGTTCCCTATTCTTAAAAATAGAATCCTGAATCCTGTAAGGTTCAAAAGTTGTTTGTACAGTATGAATAGATTTCTGTGTTCTCCCACCTTGTTGTCCTTGGTGATGGCCCAGACAACGTTCACCCCCACTGCAACGTGGATGGCTCCTACCTCTGGACTGGGGGAGTCTACTACCACCCAGGAGGAACCTGGCAGAGGTGTGTTTGTGTGTGTGTTTGTGGATGTGTTTGTTTGTGGATGTGTTTGTTTGTGTGTTAGGAGGGGTTTGGGGAACAGAAACACAGGCAGGATATTGAACAATAAAACCCAATAGCAACTTTTTCTACGCTTATTTGTAGCAAAAGAACACACACACACACACAGTGTCCAGACCTTGGGGGCAGTCTCTGGTGATGCCCTCCCTGACCAGTAGCTGTCCTTCCCAGAGCACGGCCCACACCAGGTCTATAGGCCCACAGCTGATCTGGACCACCTCCCCAGGGAGAGTAACCTCCTCCCAGCTGGTGCCCTCAGGGCTGTGGTGCTGAATCCCCTCCCGGAACCACACCTGCACACACACGCACACGCACACGCACACGCACACACACACACACACACACAAAGGGGATGAGCAGGCTGGTACTTGTTAACACAGTAGGACAATAGAGAATTTCATGTTTTGTGTGTTACGTGTGTGTTAGTATTTGCTTGTGCGTGTGTGTATTTACATGTGAGCCAGTGTGTGAGTGGTGTACTACCTTGCCCTGCAGAGAGACAGCCCACAGAGACAGTCTTCCTCTGGGCTCCTCGCTGATCTCCCATCCCCCACAGCTGATGTCATTAAAGGGGTCTGGCAGCTGGAATGACTGTGAAGGTATCTGTCATCACGCACACACACAAACAAACACACACACAGTTGTAAACACAAAGAACACAACGAGAACAGACATATTGTCCTCAGACAGTGTCAACAGGTAGTACTCACACATGGACAAACACACACACACAGTTCTTTACCCACCTTGGCCCAGCCGTCCCTGGACTTGTACCTCCGGTAGCGAATCCATCGCCTGCGACGGACACATGAGTTCCACTTCTTATCGTTGGTGTAGGTGGCAGGGAAGTCCATGGCATAGGTCCAACCCTGCACAGACAGACATGGAGACAGACAGACCTCCTGGGATGAGTGGACACTCATACACTGAGAGAGAAACTAGGGTAAGAGGGGAGTTAGGGAGATACAGGAGAGCAAATGTAGAAATATTGAGTGAAAACAGAGTGGGGAGAGCGAGAGAGAGATAAAGATATTTGAAAGAGATGGAGGATCAGGAAGAACAGACACTCACCACTTTCTCGGTGGGCTCTCCTCCAAAGTTCTCGTCAATGTACCAATCACCTTCCCATTCCCAGTTGGCCGATGGGAGCTTGAAGCTGTCCAGCGGTTGGTTCTCAAGACCTGTGACATCACTCCACTGCCAGCGGTCACTTGGCAACAGGCGGTCAGAGAATCCATCCACAGGATTCCATCGCTTGTAGTGAGAAACACACACACACACACACACACACACACACACACACACACACACACACACACACACACACACACACACACACACGGTTGTGTAAACTGGTCATCCTAGTTTCATATAAAGTCAATGCCGTGTACCACTACCTGAAGTATGTGTGAGTTTTGGCGTGTGGCAGTGTGTGTGCATGCTAGTTCTGGCCCTACTTGGTTTTCGTAGGTGTCTTCCTGATAGCGAATGGGTAGGTCGCTGGCGTGGACGTTCAGGTAGATGTGGTGGTCGCAGGCGATGCCCCAGCAGCACTGCTGCACTGCTGTCACCCTCTTAAACTCCAGCTGGGCATCCCGGCATTGCTCCCACTGCTGCCCGCCTGTAGACAAGCTGTACACACGCCCGTACACGTCCACCGCCCACAGCAGGGAGGGAGGCATGGCTGGGCCTGGGCCTGGGGCAACCACAAGCAATCAAACCAAACTGACACCTGTTACACTGGGGTAGTGTAGAGTGGTTACAGTGGGGTAGGACTGTGCCCTTGTAGGCTAGGTCTAATATGGCAACACTTTTTCTATAAGGTTATTTCTTGTAGGTTACACATGGTTACCAACAAAGTAGGTCTGGTTTCTGAGTGGATGCACTTTATGATACTTGCCCTTCCATATTTTGTCTTTGTATACTTCTACTTACAACACTTGTTCTCAAATAGTTGTAGAATGCAGATTTTGCATCAATATTCTGAATCTTAAAGAAAACTGATTACGTTTCATAGACCTTTAACATGTTTGTTCCAGAGATATAGCTTATTGCAGTTGTAGCTTTCAACTGTAACAAAATGTTTACAACATAAGCTATAGACTATTGCAGTGTCAATCACAACATAATTGCGTACCCCAATACGGGAGGGATGCTGGCGTAGCCTCCAGTCACAAGCAATCAATAAACGACACCCTGAGAATGCTGACAGCAACACGTCAGTCGATTCAGAGAAAAAGAGATCGAATTCTACGCTGTCGTGTTTTGTAAATATCAATGCATTTTATATGGTCAGTCACGATGTAGGCGATATAATTATCAAGTCCCTTACTACAGATGACCTTTGTAAATGAGTTAGCTTTTGTTTATAAAATGTTAGCCTACTCCACAACTAGCCTCTCTGCAAAGGTATTATCTTTCGTGTTTATGCTACAGGAATTAGTCGGCTTGAGGTTTTTATCCCTGCAAACAAGAACTAGTAAGGGTAGGCTACGTAAGCTACAAGCTGCTAAGCGGTTGCTCAGGAATACTTACCGTGTGCTGACGATCATAAACCGTGTGCCAGTGTTGGTTCTTCACGCCGATTCATTCAGCAGTAGTTCAATAGACAGTGAAACCATGATGATGTGATGTTGTCATTCACTGTATCTATTTACAGTGCGATCTTTTCCTAATCCTAAACAGGAAGTCGTGGTACCCCTTGCTTTCTGATTGGATGCTTGCGTGTTTCCTTAGCAGTCGAGTCTTGCCCCAGACTGTGCTGTGATGCCTGTATAGTCCATTGCGGGTCACTATTGGCTCAATGTTGAATGTAAAGTGAGTTGGGAAGTTGACGCATAGATGAACCTGATTTTAAAATAATACACTTTATATAGTCTTGAAAACTGTGTGGTGGAACATACTTTTACTGTGAGGTGAGGAAAGGAAAGGAAAAGTATCACAGCTATTTCCCCCAACAGTTTAAAATGTGTGCACACTTGAGGGCATGTGAAACCTCACCATGGCAATGTAGTTGGTACATTTGGACTCCATAACACACTACAGTAAGTGAACAGACAGTTCTCTGTTTTCTTTTTGTCCTTTTCGACTGTGTGTGATACATTTTCTTATTGTAGCTTAAATGAAGACAAATAATACCTATATTTTGTACTGTACATTACAGTATCTACCAGTAGTAAGGGACATTTGTGATTTTCAACAGTTAATACACAAGCAGTTAAGCTTAGCATAGGAAGCTTAGCAGAGGAATAAATTGACACCCCACTTTCACAATAGTAAAAACATCCAGAAGTCATTACATATTTAGAACTAGTACTAATCGGTCAATGCTTCGCCCATCAATGGCACCTAGAAGTCATCTAAAAGTTTATGGCAAATGAAATTAAAACACAACATACAAATGACTATGCATGTCTAGTCTTCGATTTAACTCTCATTACACATTTGTTTGTATGTGTGTGAGTGTGTATGTCACGTTTTGTTTTAAAACCTCAAAGAATCATCTTCAAATATATATAAATAATGTCCCTATCAAAAAAACGATCATGACCATGTAGACTGGACTACAGCCACCCAGTATGGCTACTCAAACAGTCCATTTAAACCAAACATGTCTCTCTCCCTTCATTCCCACAACTAGCGTACACTGTATAGATCTCTCTATATATCTGGACAGAACGAACAAACAGGCAAACAATCTTCATCGCTGTCGAGTCAGGAAGGTAGTCTGGATGCTAGTCTGTTCCAGCACTGATCACGCCACCCCAGTCACTTAATCATCATCATCATCATCATCATCATCATCATCATCATCATCATCATCATCATCATCGTCGTCATGAGTCCATGACTTCGGAAGTAGTTTGGATCAGTCAATTCACCAACTGTTTTCTTTTGACAACCAGAGAGTGACGTGGATGGTTCGTGCTGGAACAATCTGGCATGCCAGGCTAGCAGGACATTGGTTGAGATGGGGGGCTTAAGGAGAGTTTGGAGTGTTTATCTTCGTCATCCTCTGATCAGACGATGGGTGCTGATCTGTCGTTGGTGACGGTGGGCTTCAGCCTGACTGTGGCGAACGGGTTCCCGCCTCTGGGAAACAGAAGAAAAACACAACATTATCACACTACGTTCATCTTCCTGAACCATATGATGAAATCATACAGTCCTTTTCATGCCAATATCAACATCCATCAGTGTGTCGTCATCAGGTACTCACCCCAGAAAGGGAGCCTTCCCTATCCCATTGGGTAGGATCATCTGTAAGCAAAACCAAATAAATGTTTTCTTTAGCTGTAGAACACACACTTACACGCATGTACGCAAACACACACACTCACAAAGATTGGAGGTAGTCTCAAGTGAGACAGGTTTCAGAAGAAAGTCAACTACACGTATTGCTAGAACTCCCCTTTCTTCCATGCTAGACTAGCTTTGACATGTACAGAGTGTACCATGACCTCATAGAGGGAATCTAGAAGATCTAGAATTGCCAGAACACACACCTACACACTCAAACATACACACACAAACAAATATACATAACTCAAAGTTAGAGAAGAATGAAAAATTCATCACACACATGCAGAGATGAAACACACTTAAAGACCAGTGAGTCAATCACTTAGGGGGAAGTGGTTAAAACACTGTTCATGTTTTCAGATATCCTTACAGCCATTATCACAAACACTATTGTACACCACAAGGGGGCAGACAGGGCCCAGATGAATGGTCAGGGCCCTCTATGGAAGGGTTAGAGTGCAGGCAGGGCTACGCACAAGCAAGCTGTAGCAGAATCCATCGAGGCTTATTGCCCTGACTGCAAACCTGGAGGGTAAAGTCACCTCACGGAAGTCACACAACTGTGGGCAGGAGAGAGGTGGGGGGAGGTGTGTGTGGCGAAGGGGAGTCCTTCTCTAGGATAGCCCTTCGGCAGCAGATCCAGCAGCGCACGGAGAGGAGGGGAGGGGGGAGTAAAGGAGAAGAGTGAGGAGAGGAGGGGGTCACACGAGGAGATTAGAGTAGAGGAGAGTGGAGGAGAGTAAAGGATAGAGGAGGATAGGAGAGTAGGGGAGAGGGGATAGGAGCAGAAGAGAGGAAAGTGGAGTGGAGGAGAGGAAAGTGGAGGAGAATGGAGGAGAGAAGATTAGAGGAGAGTGGAGGAGAGTAGAGGAGAAAGGAGAGAAGATTAGAGGAGAGTGGAGGAGAGGGGAGAGTGCCAGATCCTGCCATCCATTATTACTTCCCTCTCAAATCAGCTGACAGAGCAGGTCCTAACTGAAGCCCCGTAGTGTATATACTATCCTCTCCTCTAGTCCTCCCTCACTTCCTTCTTCAATCTTGCAGTCGTGGCAAAACCAGGCTGGTAACATTTTTTTAATGTCCTAAATTGTTATGCAGTCTACTTGAGGCTTTCTTTCCCCCTAACTATCCCTCCCCCTTACGCTCCCTCCCCCTTACTCTCCCTCCCCCTTACTCTCCCTCCCCCTTACTCTCCCTCCCCCTTACTCTCCCTCCCCCTTACGCTCCCTCCCCCTTACGCTCCCTCCCCCTTACGCTCCCTCCCCCTTACTCTCCCTCCCCCTTACTCTCCCTCCCCCTTACTCTCCCTCCCCCTTACTCTCCCTCCCCCTTACTCTCCCTCCCTTCAGCCTCCTCTGACAGGTGACTGGTGTAGTTCAGGTGTAAATGTTGAAATGTGGTGTTTTTGGACGGTTCTGACCGTGTTGTCGGGCGAGGGTGAGGAGGGGATGCTGAGGCTCCCCTGGGTGTCATCGCTGTAGTCTGGAGGTGGCAGCAACACATTCTCCTCCTCCTCCTCCTGTTCCAGCAGACTTCCCACGCTCTGACTCCGCACTGGGGTCCCCAAACTACTGCTGGGCACAAACACACACAGGACAAGCACACACGCTCAATGACACAAACCTACATCTACATCTCAAACGTTCTTACAAATGTCCAGTCGGTCGAGCCAGAACGAGGGTTGAGTGATTGTGTTTACCTGTTGGAGAACGCTGGCTCACTGTAAGGCCTGCAGTAAGATGAGGGGAACCAGCCGCGTCTGAGAGCACAACACACATCACAACGTAAGACCAACACCACAGCCACAAAGCTCTCACTGTTCTGACCAAGCATGGAACCATGGTACATTTTCAACTATCTAATTGCATCGACTGGAATTGGAACCTAACTGGAATTGGAAAACAATGTTGACTTAAATCGTTGTTCTCAAGCCAAGGCAGAAGAAGCAAGAAAGAGAAGTGTAAAGTGTTGGATGTGTTGCTTAGTAACAGCCAATCCCCGTTTGATTAAATCCTCTATTTGACAAAACTGCCATTGATAACTTCAAATTAAAGGCAATGTCAGCCTCCAGAAGCAATGATATTGGCTGGCAGGAAGAGAGACAGAGGATATATATTTTTGTCCATTTGTCTCCAAGCAGAAATGACAAAGAGCTTCTCTTGACCACCCAGTTAAAAACACTGTCTCTGATCCCTTCCCTTGCTGTAGTGCCAGGGGATGGAATAATGGGCGAGCGTAGCTGAGAGTTACTTGCCATCTCTCCTTAATAGCATGCACAAAAAAGGTACTGAGCTGACATCAAAGGCGGCTTCAAGCAATTAGGCTGACCTTGTCTTTTTCCAGCAATAAGACCAACCCATGTCTTCGAAAATGGTTCTCCACAAGCTGCCCAGACATATCTGGTTTAACAATAACATTGTCAGGGATGTCAGGCCCGACATTTCAGGGTATTGCCACATCTGCTACGGCACATTTGGCAGAGACTGAGGCTGTTAGTGCATCAGAAATAAATATCACTGTACAGAGGTTTCGGTGTCTTTGTGTGTGTTAGTGTGTGACCGAGTAGGTGCGTGTGTGAGTGAGTGAGTGAGTGAGTGAGTGTGGAGGGGGGTGGGAATAGCAGGTGATTCAGCCATATTCCTCTTTCTTCCTCCCCTCACTGACTAACTCAATATCCGGTCCTGCCTCGTCTTGATCGACCCTCATCCCACTCCGGAGCGCCCCAGCCCGGTCCTGCATCCCAGAGCAGCACCACAGAGCAGCGGCGTCGCTCCCAGCAGACCCAGAGCGCCCCAGCCTGGTCCTGCATCCCAGAGCGGCCCCACAGAGCAGCGGCAGCGCTCCCAGCAGACCCAGAGCGCCCCAGCCTGGTCCTGCATCCCAGAGCGTCCCCACAGAGCAGCAGCGTCGCTCCCAGCAGACTCAGGTCCTGTTAGGCTGGCTGGTTGGGGAGCGGCACCAGGGCGAACGTACCCTGACAGTGCAACAGAGACGGGGAAAAGGCAGGGCCCCGCATTCCTGTCATACTGCTTCTGCGGCGCACTTCCAGAAACAGAGGAATGTGAACATGCCACCGCAAAAAGCAACTGCCCCGTCGGATGTGTGGGGCACGACACATGGCAGGTGTCTAGGGAAAGTACTTTTTCTCATTACGAGGGAGCAACTGTATCAACGGAATGAACGGCCATTTTGTGACTTGACTGCATTGACTTTGAATGTGCTAGCAAACCTCATAGATACTCCATGAGCTTTGGATTGTGATATAGTCACTTCCACAGGCCCTGCTGTATGATTCAGTAGCATGTCATTTGACCTTCACATTGACATATGACTTGCTACTCATCGAGCACCTGGTTCCTGGGCTGGGCTCCTTTAATCAACCACAAGTAAGACTTCATCCTAAGCCTTTCAGGAACAGATCACAGTAAACAACCGGGTCATATTTAGCAACCCAGTACATAAATCCTTCCCAACCACTGACTTCTGGTGAGGCCTCTATGAACACGGGCTTGTGATGGTGAACTCACTGCCTGGTCTTCTCCAGCTCTCCGTACAGCCAGCCGTCCTTCTCCTCCTGGATGAGCAGCGTGATGATGTCACCTTCGTCGAAGCTGAGCAGTGTGGCGTTGTTCCCGGCCATGTGGGGGAAGATGGTTCGCACCTTGGACTTCTTCCCCAGGTTCAGGCCTGACGACAGGGACACCGACCGGGACAGGCTGTCCCCGTCTTCTGAGCTGCCCTGGTCTGGACACACATACACACACACACACACACTGGGTTACATACAGTCTCTGATACAACTACAACATGCATTGGCAGGTGCCTTGTCCCTAGGTAGTCAGATATATATATATTAGAATCTAGGTGTGTTCATTAGACTTCAGTACAGAAAGCTAAGCAGCTCCTCAAGGTACAAGAAGATCTGGACTGGTTTGCTGCAACATACCTGTGTTCTGGTCGTAAGAGGCGGACCTGATGGGGGACCTGAGTGGGTCCGGGTGGAACATGTTGGCCAGAGGGCTGATTTGGGCCTTGAGCTGGGGAGCTGGAGGGGGAACCATTGTCTCCAGGTTGTTCTAAGAGGAACATGAGAAAACACGAGATAACATTCCCCAACTGCCAGGCTCCATGGTAACATTTGTCTTTGTGAGTCAGAACACAACATATGCTTCCAGCGAAGAGCCCGATTGGTCTCTGATGTCACATCCTGTGATGTCGCGCCACACACTCACGCTGTTGTAGTGCTCCAGGCGTGGCGAGGGTTGGGGGGTGGTGGCGACGGGCGTGCGAAGCCCCTCGATCATGGTCATCACCGTGTCGGGCACCTTGGTGGCATCGCTGCACTTCTCCTGCCAGCTGGGCAGCTTCTCCGCCAGGATCTCCTTCGCCTGCCGATGACAGACGCACCACACTCAGAACTCAAGAGCTTCTTGACCATTCATAACTCCATCCCCTGCTGCCCTCCCTCTCCCTGCTGCCCTCCCTCCCCCTGCTGCCCTCCCTCTCCCTGCTGCCCTCCCTCTCCCTGCTGCCCTCCCTCTCCCTGCTGCCCTCCCTCCCCCTGCTGCCCTCCCTCCCCCTGCTGCCCTCCCTCCCCCTGCTGCCCTCCCTCTCCCTGCTGCCCTCCCTCCCCCCTGCTGCCCTCCCTCTCCCTGCTGCCCTCCCTCTCCCTGCTGCCCTCCCTCCCCCTGCTGCCCTCCCTCTCCCTGCTGCCCTCCCTCCCCCCTGCTGCCCTCCCTCTCCCTGCTGCCCTCCCTCTCCCTGCTGCCCTCCCTCTCCCTGCTGCCCTCCCTCCCCCCTGCTGCCCTCCCTCCCCCTGCTGCCCTCCCTCCCCTTTGCTGCCCTCCCTCTCCCTGCTGCCCTCCCTCTCCCTGCTGCCCTCCCTCTCCCTGCTGCCCTCCCTCCCCCCTGCTGCCCTCCCTCTCCCTGCTGCCCTCCCTCTCCCTGCTGCCCTCCCTCCCCCTGCTGCCCTCCCTCCCCCTGCTGCCCTCCCTCTCCCTGCTGCCCTCCCTCTCCCTGCTGCCCTCCCTCCCCCCTGCTGCCCTCCCTCTCCCTGCTGCCCTCCCTCCCCCTGCTGCCCTCCCTCCCCCTGCTGCCCTCCCTCCCCCCTGCTGCCCTCCCTCTCCCTGCTGCCCTCCCTCTCCCTGCTGCCCTCCCTCCCCCCTGCTGCCCTCCCTCCCCCCTGCTGCCCTCCCTCTCCCTGCTGCCCTCCCTCCCCCCTGCTGCCCTCCCTCTCCCTGCTGCCCTCCCTCTCCCTGCTGCCCTCCCTCTCCCTGCTGCCCTCCCTCCCCCCTGCTGCCCTCCCTCTCCCTGCTGCCCTCCCTCTCCCTGCTGCCCTCCCTCCCCCTGCTGCCCTCCCTCTCCCTGCTGCCCTCCCTCCCCCCTGCTGCCCTCCCTCTCCCTGCTGCCCTCCCTCTCCCTGCTGCCCTCCCTCCCCCTGCTGCCCTCCCTCTCCCTGCTGCCCTCCCTCTCCCTGCTGCCCTCCCTCCCCCTGCTGCCCTCCCTGTTCTCCCTCCATCCCCTACTCTCCACCCCTTGCCTACTCTCCTTCCCTCCCTACCTCTCCCCTCTCTCTCCCAACCCCTCCTTTGCCCCTCTCCCTCACCTCCCCTCTCTCTCCCAACCCCTCCTCTGCCCCTCTCCCTCACCTCCCCTCTCTCTCCCCACCCCTCCTCTGCCCCTCTCCCTCACCTCCCCTCTCTCTCCCCACCCCTCCTCTGCCCCTCTCCCTCACCTCCCCTCTCTCTCCCCACCCCTCCTCTGCCCCTCTCCCTCACCTCCCCTCTCTCTCCCCACCCCTCCTCTGCCCCTCTCCCTCACCTTCTCGTGGAAGGCGGCGGTCTGGTAGGAGAACATGCAGTGCTTGTCCACCAGGAAGCAGAAGCGCCTCTTCTCCTCCAGCAGGGCCTCCTTGCAGCCGTCGGCGATGAACGACTGCATGTCCATCTGACGGGTCGTGACCGTCTCCAGGCACTGAGGACGACAGTCATGGGTCAAAGGTCAGGGGAGTGCAAACCGTTCTCATCATGACAAATGTAGATTCTTAACATTTGTATTCACCCTAACGTTAATCAGGACTACGCGGGGTGAGATAGATATGTATACTGCTCCAGGGAAAGAGCTTTACAACAACAAAACTCAATGAGCTGTCAGGTTTTATGGAGAGCGACAGTGAAACCTCAGAACCATCATCAATATGCTTGCGAACTCCAGTCACGTTCCTGTCTCTGCTACTGAAGACTAGAGCTAATGAGCCTCCTAATCATCGTCCCTGCAGTGACTAAGCCCCCCCACCCCCCCGAACAAATTCTGTTCCGGTGCCTGGATATATTGGAACCTCTATCATGCCAGCCTGTCACTTTAACCAGTCACTTTATACAATAAGTTGACTGAAATGCACATCTTTCCAGCGAGGGGCTCAGAGAGGCAGTCACAAAGAGAGGACCTCTTTAAAACAACCCCCCCCCACCATCACCACCACCACCTCCCCCTCCCCTTATCTCTCCACTCTCCCGTTCCCAGGTTGCCATGGTGACAGTGAAAGCGGGTTTGTCTCTGGGGTTCTGGTTTCCTGGTGGTGTCACAGACCCTCCTCTAATGTATGTTCCATTCTCTCTCTTTCTTTCTATCCCTTCATCCCCCCCTAAGATGGGCCCACACATGCTCAAGCACGGAGCTCAAAAGAGAGAATGTGTGAGAGAAGGACAGAGAAACACAGATACATAAGAGAGCAATAGCAAGATAAAGATAAAGGAGAGAGACTAAGAGACAGATAAAAAGAGAAAGAATTTGCTTATGTGTGTACGCCTCAGTGAAGCTGAGGTAATATCAACATTATAAAGCACTGTGCAGTTGGACAATCGAATCTCCTCACCTTCCTTCCGTGGTGTTATATTTGTTGGCATTTGTAAAACCCTAGAGTATGGAGGGTTCCAGTCCATTTCACCAGCCAGTTTCACACTGATACGAGATCTTTTTGCTATCTCTATTGCCATTCAGGTGTAAAGGTAATGTAAGCACTGATACCAGGGTATGTGACAGACATAAACAGCCATGCAAGAGCATTGGGTAACATGGACAATTTAACATTTAAGTTCATTAACTGACAGCAGTCAACATAGGACTATGAAACCAATTAATAAAGCAGATCTGCCAGAGAAGCAGGCAACAGTTCTCACACGTGAGTGCAAACACACACACACACACACACACAAACCTCATCAATAACCCCTCTTGTCGTTCTGATTGAAGTGTTTGTGTGTCAGAAGGACAATTACTGAACAAGCTCACTCCATCCTCCAGCCTCAACATCCAGGCGGATCTCCAATACACCAGCTTAGCCCTCTGAGGACACAACGTGCTGTGAACCCCCTACACCTCTCCACAGCATCCCTGTGAACCCCCCACACCTCTCCACAGCATCCCTGTGAACCCCCCACACCTCTCCACAGCATCCCATTGTAAACCACCAAGTCTAGGTCACCGGTCACCACTCGGCCCACCTGCTTCTGGTCTCACCTCGTTCTCCTTGATCTGGTACTTGCTGGCGTGTTTGCCTTGGCTCTTCCTGCGGAGCTTCTTCAGGTCTGTCTGCGAGCGGTCTAGCGAGTCCTGCTTCGACTTGTGCTCTGACTGGTACCGCTTGTAGGTGGCCTGGGCCAGAAGAACAGGGTCACAGCAGAACCGGGTCAAACACTCCCCTGATACGGCCACATGCCTGGGGTGCACTTAATTTACTTCAACATGCACGCCAGTGCCGTTTCTTCATACTTACGGTCATGTACTTCACGTCCATGTCTGTCTTCTTCTCCAGCTCGATGATGATTTCCTTGTGGAACCTCTTGAACTGGAAAAACAGTAGAATGAGGGTCATGTCATGGATGCAGTTCGGCAGGTGGTTGCAGATCGATACAGGAAGTACAATGGCCTGGCGATGACATGGCGATAAGACTGAAGAGGAATGCTGTAGAGATCATGACTTTCCGAGTAGGACAAATTCCTATAGGAGGCCTGCTTATCTCCTGCTCTGAGTTAAAGATTTACTACTTTCCCCTCTTATAGATAAAACAAAATAAGCATAGCTGGCAGATCAAGAGCCCTTATATCATCAAGTGGTGACAACACAGGCCTGTTAAATAGCCTGGATACCAAGGCTCTGGAAAGTGCGCTTTTTAATTGCACTTAACAAACAGACTGTATCTTCAAGAGTCGGAGCTGAGAGGGACTGTGAGGTTGGGCTGGTCCAGGTCAAGGGTCAGACGTCAGCCTGTTGTGCAGACATGTGTGTCGTCCTGACATACTTATGTTGCTGTTGCCAATGGTCACACTCCTGAGGCTTAACAGCAAGTATTCTGAGCCTGTTGCCCTGAAGCAGTATAGACAGATAATAGCTTTGCTCCTCCTCCTCCTCCTCCTCTTCCTCCTCCTCCTCTTCTCCTGTTCTTGTCAAACTCCGCTACCATTTCACTTCAAGAAAGAGCACTCAGCAAGACGACAGGTAGGATATTTGAGGTGAGGAGAGAGGAGAGCAGAGGACAGAGGAGAAGCTACTTACATTCTCCTCCATTTCCAGGTGAACCTTCCTGTGAACCTCAGAGATATCCATAAGAACCACACCTATAGGTACAGGACACAAACACACACAGGATCACATACCTTTACCTGAGTTGACAAAGTTTATTATATCATTACAGACAAATGTTAAGCACTTGTACTGTAGGTGGTTGTGGAAATTCAGAAACAGGCAATGACAGTGTTTTCATCTAGATCAATGTGCAACTGAGGTATGGATGGAAAGTGGCCATACAGATTATCATAGACAAACAGACACAGAACAATCCCCATAGACACACAGTCAGAGCACCCTGGCACTGCGGACAATGGAGGACCATACTGGACCAGCAGGACAATAGGAGCTGACCAGATACCCGTCCAGCCACAGACACAATGGAGTTGGATTTAGAGGTTCTGGTCTGGTCAGGACAGTAAAGGTGAGTGTATTCTGGTCGGCTCCATGTGTTTGATTGAGACTGTGATGTGAGGATGACACAGCAAGATAGATGACATCATCCCTGAGCTTGGCTGGTTGGTTTACATCATTTGAATGTGTATAGAGTAAAAGGAGGGGGAACCAAGGACATCACCTGTGTAAACTCATACCTTCCACAAACACAACAACAAGTATTCACCTGAAAATCCCCTCATTTCAGGAGGCAACACCACAGCTGGGCCTGGGCGCATGACAAACTCTCTCAGACACACACACACCTCGACCCCCAAGCTCGGAACTCAAACATACAGTACGGAGCCAGCCCTAGGTCCAGCCCCTGGATCAGCATGGATGTACATAGGGCATTGTAAGCATCCACAGCTACAACAACATTGCCCTCTGAAGGTCACCAGAACACCCTAGTAAATGCTGCCTTTGTGCTGGGTGGGGTGGCTGTGGGGCGGGGGCAGCGGAGCTCAGGACAGGAGCACCAGCTGTTTGTACAGCAGCAAAAACAGCATGAGCTGGGGAGGAAGGCTGGCACTGAGGCTGGGGTAGAGGCTGAGACTAGGCCTGGAGTGGAGGCAGGAGAGGCCTGGGATCAGGACAAGGGGAAGGGTTAAGTTTGACTAAGTTTAGAGCTTGTGGGCTGGGCCTGGGAGTGAAGATGTGTCTGGGAAAGAAAAGGATTCATGCATCACCACTCCTTGGAGTCATGCAGACAGAGCATTGTGTAAAGACAACACACCCTGTATTAGAACAAGGTCTCCGTATCCACCTCACATGGAATGATTCATCCTCTTCAGATTGCAATTTGTGTGTAGCTGGTAATCTTCCACTGATCACCCATCCCTCTCTCTCTCTCTCTACCTCTCTCTCTCTCAGTTCATTCTCTTTGTCTCTTTATCTCATCCCCCTCATCTCTCCTTTGGGCCTCCTTCTCTCTGAGACGAGCCAAACAGACTGATCACAACTACTAGTTTGACCTGTGATTCTCTAATCCCACATATGACCCTAAAGTCTCCTCTGCCTGGCTGTCTGGGAAGGCCCAAGCTCTGAAATGAGGTCTCTGATACAGCAATCTGTCTCATCTACGGCCCTATGGGACCAGCCAATCACAAACACACACACACACATCTGCATGTTACATAAGAACAGATTTTAAACAATGTCAACCACAGTCGGAGCCAAGAGGAACTTAACGTTGGATTGAGCAGCTTGGTCATTAATTTGAGACAGCATACACACTCTGTATCTAATCTGTGGCTCGGGCAGATTACTTCTATATTTACCCTGGAGGGAGAAGGCCTTGCACAATGAGAGCTGACCAAACAGGTCAAGTGCATATCACAGTACACTTAACCTACCAAGGGGTTCTTGTTCTTCCCTCTTGAATCCTGGGCTGTAGTTCTAGAACTCAATCACCTTAGTTCTAGAACTCTAGGTTTGGTTTTACAGCACCATTAGACCCCAATAATCATAACGACAAAACGCTACAGTTGCAATCATCCAGCTTTTTTATCGGTATGTCGATAAGACAGAGAACAACAACAGACATTCCCTCCAGGTGATTTATGATGTATGACTAATGCCCTGTGCGTGTGCCCTCTGGCAGCAGAATACACGTCATCATCCTCAACATGGTGTTTCTGGAAGACCAAGGAAACACCAGACCAGAGCTGCAAGCAGAGTTGTTATGTCCACGTGATCAATAGTCAAGGTTCTGGGCTCCTCGTGATCAATCTTTTCTCCCGGCCAGAGACTGAGGAAATCTCGGCAACACCTATTTGAGTCATGATGACAGAGAAACAGTGACAGCCAGACAATCTGGAGGCCAAACATACCTGTGATAGGTGGGGAGAGAAGGGGGGGGGGGGGTTGGGAGATTACTATGGAGAAATCCATCCATCCCCGATGTCCTTGTGATGTGATTCACATCCACAAAACTCCCATAGACTGGATCATTTGTTGATATAACAAGGTGGTGACTGGGACATGCATCAAGGAGCAGCAGAACTTTAACATGTGTAAACTTCATTGTGCATATAAATCCATGATATCAAACATCCCTGTGTTCAATGATTGATGAAGTGTTAGGAACAGTAGGGTCAAGTGTGAAGGTTCTTGGGAAGGGGAGGGAGGTAGGGGGAAGACAGGGGGCGGGGGGGAAGACAAGGCGGGGGATTTGGGATTGCCTGGGGAGTAAAGGAGTGTGACTAAGACCATGAGGTAATATTTCATAACATATATTGAATTGATCCATCACCCCATCCATCCATCCATTTCCATCTCCTTATTCAAATAAGTAACTTATCGGAATGTCAGGTAGTTGAACCATGAATAAGAAATCAATGATCTGAAACTAACAGTAGGTGTTCCCACCAACCAGCTCACTCAGTCAGTTAGTCAAGAGGGAGGGTGGTGTTTTCTACGTTTTCAGACAGGACTAAATGTTTCTGCTCTGACCACAACACATTTTTAGACAGTAAGTGTGAGACAGGGAGTGGGAGAGAGAAGGAGAGACAGACAAAGAGAGAGAGAGAAAAGAGACGGTGGTTTCAGAGAAAGAGAAAGCAAGGTGCCTCTCAAGGAGGGAAAGGGTATGTGTGCGTGTGCATGTTTCTGGGCTCGCCGACAGCCCAATGTTGACACCGTGTCCACTTTTGTTGACGTACTCTGACAGATAGTTAGGCAGCGCTGTGGGATGTTTCCACCGAGAGGGACTCGCAGAGAACAAACACCAACATTAACACAACCTACTGCTACTGCTTCATGTTGGTGTACACAGCAAATTAACTATGAAGACTTCTCGGCCACTTGGCTAGTCTTCCGTCGCTTCGGCACACTTAAGTGTATGTTGTCAGCTAGACTGAGAAACTCCTATCAAACCGCTAGGGGGAGAAACAGCATCAGCAGGTGTTCGGACCTTCAGCAAACCTCAAGTTCGCCTCTAAAAATGGTTGCCGTCAAATAAACGAGAGGTCAGTCTAGGACACACTTAAGTCGTCTCCTGAGACACTCAAACAATCCTGAGACACTCAAACAGTCGAGTGGACACTGTTTACCTTTTTCTTTACTCGCAGTGACAGCTCGGGTTCAATATTTTAAAAACGTGTTTCAGCCTGCAGGTTTGATAAACAGCCCAAAGAAAAGGTGGAAGGGCGGGGGGCTCTCTCTTTCTTTCAATCTTTATTTCTTTCGTCAGCAACACTCCAGCTCTGCTTTGTGCTGTGCCCAGTCCGCTCTGCCTTGCCCATTAAACACAGGGCAAACTCAGTGTTTGTGTGTGTGTGTGTGTGTGGGGGGGGGGGGGGGGGGGGGGCGACACACTCTTGTCTGGCAAATACAAAGTGTGACCTTCTGCTGGGACACTGCTGGGAATTTATAATGTGAACTAAAAATTAATGGTCTAGAGTGGCAGCTGTGCAGTGTACTGTATGTACAGTGAGTTCATTTGAGATACATAGGCATGTGTCTCTATGGGGTCATGTGTGCATGCATGCATGTACAGTCCCCCTCCACACACACTTCCTGGCCAACAACATGATGAAAGATTCTTGTTATTTAACATCCAGGTATTTTCCATGACACTGAATGACAGGAAGGAGACTGGCAGTCTGGTCTCTCTCTCTCCTTCTCTCTCTCTCTCTTTCTCTCCCTCCCCTTGTTGTTAGCAGAGTAGGGTCATTCTTATCAATTCCCAGCTGTGGCACAAAACAATCAACAGTGCAACAACAGGACAGCTCTAATATTTGCTATTAGAGAAAAAATAAAAGCTGTTAGTACCTGCTAAAAAAAGACCATGTCAGTTTGTCAGTTGCATTCTTTCACCTCTAGGAGTCATGTAGGTGTGTGTGGTGAGAGTGGAGCGAGGACATAACCTCTGCAAGGGACATTATCGAGTCACCTCTCTCTATCTGAGGGACCTCAGTAGGTTTCATTGATAAGACAATTGTTCCATGTTCAGTACCGCGGCGTGTTTCTCAAAGTCACAGAACAAAAGCCAGAGGTTTAAGCAAACGGTCTCCAGGCAGGTCCGAGCAGCAGCACTCCACTAAAAACACAGCAGGTCTTCACCAGACCCACCAGGTGGGAACCAGAGGTAGGTCCTGTCGCCCACCCAGAGTTTTCCTTTGTAAAGTGGATCAGGACAAAACTCTGGCCTGTACATAGCAGACTTGGGTGTGGTGTGACGCTATTATGTCTTGGCATTGAGGAAGCCTGTCAGAGGTACACAAGCAGTTATGAAACCCAAGAAGGGTGTGGCATGATGTTCAGGAACGAGGAAGAGCGTGTGAGTGGTGCAACACCTGCTATTGTACAGGGAATATAATATCCCTTTTGATTAGGTGACATACGCCAACCTCAGGTCACCCAGGGGGACACTTCTTCCGTCACCTCTGTGCACTTCAGTTGGCACCGCAGAGGACGGGGGTGGGAGGGTGGGCCTGCTTCTGCCATCATAGGAATGGATTTGATCAATGGCACTTGGGTTTAATGTAGTTTATGTTGTTTAATGTAAGAGTGTGGAAGTGGGAACGGGTCTGATTGATTACTATACTGACAATCACCGAGATAAGAGTACATGGAAGTGGAGGCTGTTATTGCTTGCTTGAACATGTTGAAACGAATCCCCCGGCACTTCTCAATCAAATTAGGTTTGATTCCAAAACCTGAGGAGTCAAGTTCATGAAGGCTTGGAAAATCGTGTGACCTTAGATCTCATTTTAACAACCGAACTCGCTCTACTCAGACCTTCTAAAAGGGTTTAGGGGGGGTGTTTAGAGAGAGGGAGATGGGGGGTGGGGGGTGGAGGACTGAAATGGTGGGAAATAGTTGTCTCTGTCTGTCTTATTTGTTCTGTGTATTTGCTGCCTGTCTCGGAGTGATGCCTGAGAGAATTCACACCATCTCTCGGCTGAGATCTGCTCTGGACAGGCAGGACAGGAACAGATACACTCTGACAGACAAAAAGCTACTACAATGAGTGTTTCTCTGGCAGACATATTTGTTATTCCGTTCCACAACCTCTGATTTGTGATGCTTCGATTGTCAATCTCAGTGAACTGAGGGAGTCTTTACATTGCAGAAATTTACACATGCGCATCACCACACGCACGTACACACAAACACACGCACACCTCCAGCAGGGATAGAGGGTGAGACACACTGACATCAGGTTGATGTCACCTTGGTAAATATTCCTCGTGCATGTCCGTGAAACCATCCCTCTATTTATTCCCCCTTTCACATCATTTCTCTCCCTGTCTTTGTTCTGTCTTCCACTCTCTCTGAATGGACTTTTTCTTTTATCCGTGCCCCCCCCCCCCATCTCACTCTCTCCATGTCCAGTTCCTGGCTCTGCGCACGTACATCAGAGCCCGTTCACCTAGCTGCCCTGTCGCCGATGACAGAGGTTACATCGGAGCAGAGGAGGCTGGCTGATGGGCCATAACAGCAGCAGAAAAGTGGGTCACCTGTTCAGCCCACAGCACTCTAACACAGCAGGCTGGTGGCCTCCTCGGAAGGCAATAGCAACTTGTAGGAATAATGACAGCAGGGGTGAGAGAGATCGACCGAGGGTGGGAGAGAGGGAGGTGGAGAGATGGAGAGAAATAGGGAAGGTGATAGTTGGAGAGACTGAGAGATGGAAGAATGTAGAACCGAAGAAATGCAGGGATGTAGGGATGGAAAGATGACTATGACGGGAAGTTGGAGAGGTAGAGAGACGAAAATGAGAGCTACAGCAACAGAGCTACCGCTATAATCACATATTGTATTGAAGGACTTGACTGTCGTAAATATCAAGGGAAATTGATTTTCTTCCATCCTCAAGTGTTATTTGTATGACAATGAGACACATTCATGCGCATCTTCTTTGCCTCAGTAAAGGTACATTTGACAGGTCGGAGACATTCTTGCTTCAGTGCCAGTTCTCCTGGTGGAAACAGCCCAGTCAGGGACTCACCTCCAGTGTCTCACTTCAGACTCTTAATGGCACTCACACATGTGGACTCACACCGGTACACTCACAGTCAGGGTGTGCCACCTGTCAACTCACCCAGTTCTCTGGACACAGGAGACACAGCGGCAGTCTCCCCTATCTTAGACACAGCGTCAAAGTAGGTCTTCCCAGCCAGAGTCATCGCTGTTGGGGAGACAGGCAGGCAGATGATCAGACAGACAGACAGACGATGACACATCTGAATACAGACAATGACACAAAGTCTAAATAAACAGATCACTATTTGTTACTTATTTCCTGAAAGTTAAATGTATCAACACCTATCAATGCCCTTTAGTTCGTTACATGAGTCAAACAATAAAATCATTGACAGACAATACAGCTGTTGTTATAGAACATGCAGACAGAATGCTTGTGTTTACCTGCGACAGATTTCTCGTAGCTCTTCCCCAGATTAACCAGATTCCTCAGGCCAGGGTTGAACTGCTCCATCACATTCTAGAACAGAGAAGGAGAGGGGCGTGGGCGTGAGGTGGGAGGGGGTTCAGTTTATGCCTTTGCACTTGAGTCTGTGAACTAGGCTGCTTATTACCAAAGTATCAACAGTCACTGTTCCACTAGCAAATTTCAATGCACTTAACAGCAACACATGAATACTTTATTATTAAATATTTGAAAAAACGTTTTGTTGCTGCGTGAGGAAAGCTCTAATTTTGTAAGGTTTATCTTACTAAGAAAATATGGCGTGTGCTTGTTTTGAAGTTCCTATATTATATAAATATGACAATGCCTTAATGAGACTTTCAATCATTAACACGGACCTTTACATGTTACTGAGAGGGCGAAGTCCCAAACAGACCATCTACTGTGGTAAACCTAATCTGCCTATTGAAATTCTTCTACAATACAGCGTTGTGGACTCCCTCAATGTCTTTATTCCCCAGACACACCCTCAATAGAACAATCAACAGACAAGTTGCCAAAGCCGTATGCACCCTTCTGAAAGCAGAGAAACGGCAGTAGGAACAGGTTCCTTCACTTCCAGGTATATGAATCTGTGGCAATTGTGTAGGGCCATTAACTTAAATTAATTCAAGACACTTTCGGCCTGCCAGCAAAGGTGTGGCGTAGGCAGACAAGCGTCGCGAACTGATCATCTGCAAATGATTTGATGACGTTGTGATTGATCAAATCAAGGTTGGGTTTCAGGTACTGGTCATTTAACTTACAAAAGAGGGATGTGAAGAGGTTTTCCTCAACGGACTCACCACAGGTGTAGCCTATCAACCTTCACTTGCGCCTACAGGTAAACAGTCCAAATAGCGAGTTTATGTTGATCTTATAATGACAAGGTGTGTTTATGTCTCGTCAAAACAAGAACATTACCAATAATTAAGCTTTGCCCAACACAAATTGACATCGAGGAGAAGCCTAAAGTCTGTAAAATGTACTAAAAGTTTATAAAAACTTGAAGGATTTAGTCATTTCTGGATAACATCGGCAAGTGTTATATGGGGATTCTATGTGTTAAAAATGTCATCTATTCACCCGAGCCACTTACCTTATATGTACTTTCGGTCAGTTTATTCACGTCGTCTGGGTCTCGAGACATGTTTGCAGGAGTGTCTTATATACAATTCAAAGAAATTAAAACGTCAAAGAAATTAAAACGTCAAAGAAATTGAACGGTTCCGTTCCAGTATTTTAGATCTATAGTAGCCTAATAATGACGGCTGTCGGCTACAAATCCTCGCCTTTTGAATCTTTTGAAAGCTTTTTAATCCAGGAAAATGCCGGATGTCTTGTAAATAGCGCCACGCATTTGGATAAGCAGAAGAGTAACTCGCCAGTGGTGGCCAACGGTGCATGGAGCTTTACCGCTGACTGAAACCACTATCAAACTTTCAACGCGCATCTGTGTGTACACCCTATGTGTTCTGCGTGCTTGTAGGGGCTTGTAGGGGCGGGAGACCGAAAAGGGGGACCTTGACGTCACGGTCGTTGCAGTGCTTTCCGTGATGGGTGCGTCATGTATGTGTTTGAGCAATTGGAGGCCCGAAGACAAGACATTACAACATGCAGCTATTTTTCGACTTAATTTTCCTTTCAAAACTTCAAATTAAGCTAACTACTCACCTAAGACCTCTCAGTATCATGGCATTATAAATTAATTATGTTCCGTATGAAGCTGGTCTTAAACCGTTTACATGTTCAAATGAGAGGTTTTCTTTTAAGTAATATATTTGTAAGCTATTTTACCAGCATTTTTGTGTTGGAGACGCATTCGCTCTGATGTAATTAACTAGAGGATTAAAGTGCATAACTGGGACTTATGTGCACATACTACCCGTATAGGCACATCGCCATCTAGTGACATTATTGATATCTGCAGTCTCAGCCGTGCCTAAGGTCTAAGAAAGGAACACCTGACATGTCATCTGAACTGTAATAGTTACTTCGAGAAAAGAAGAAAGGAGAAGGAAGGTCCTCATCAACAGTTGAGAGGGTAAGGAGAGGCAACCACCTCTTTCAAGAGAGAGAAGAAACGAAAGAGAGACCAACGGGTGAGGGACAGACAGGCTTACTGAAAGAGGGAGGGACAGAAACACCGTTGTGTTTCATCTCATCCTAGATCCTACAGCAAAACCAAACTGCACGTTTTGAACAAGGCTAAGGAGACCTTTTGAAAAAGCTGTACAAAAAAAGTAGGCCTATATCCGTCATTCCTATGGGTCACTGCTCACTGCTCAGCAGACTGGCCTGAGCGTAACTGTGGGGAATCTATTGAAGGACCCCCCCACACACACACTCCTCTTTACAGTTATCTATGCTTGAGAACACAACGGGGCTTTGTGTCACTAGACCCTTATGTAACGCATGGCGCTGATTTCCAAGGATCATCAAAACGACATAAAGCCATAGCCAAACTTGATTGCACCACTTCCAACATAACTCCTGACCAAGCTCCATGACAGTAACGTTTACAGACGAATTTCCTCAGTCTTGAGGTAGCCTCTCAATTTGTAACTCCTGTGCGTGGAAAACTGCATATGTATCGGTAAATATTGTACCCTTTTAATAACATTTGTACACATATGTTACTTTGTGGTGTTTATACTGTTCGGCCTGCTTATGGTCTGTTTTCCAGAAATAAACTTGCGTGGGTATGCCTGTCTTTGCCCCTGATCCTGAGCCTTACAGTATATGGGGCAACGGACGAATTGATCAGCTTGGGTAGGTCATCTTAAGATTGATTTGAGGCAATATTTTTGGGAAATGTACATGATACTTTGAAAACGTAATCTAATCAAATCAAATTGTCTTTTTTTTTCAGAAAATGTTGCGGGGAAGCTCCTATTTTATCAGAAGGAAGGCAATGCTACGTACCTGCGGGACAGTGGAGAGCTGGCCTCCGAGATAACCACGGAGGCCATGTTCGAACTGTTCGATCCCAGGAATACTTTACGGACTGCGCACTTCAGTTACACTTGGGACTTCGGCAACGGGTTTGTGGACTTTGCTTATCAAGCCGTGAATTCCGATTTACGTTACATAACTGAAACCGTCTTTTTTTCTTTTCTTTTGTGAAGCGAGGTGATAAAGGGCTTCGAACCGTTTGTGACATACAACTATATGGCATCAGGTAACTACACCCTGCGACTCAGAGTGGGGGCCAACGTCACCAAACACGCCACCATACTGACCGGGGTTTATAGTATGGATGTCACGGTGCTGGGTATGTGGACCTATTAAAATATTCGAAATAAACAATTATTATTTATGTCTAGAATGACTGATGGGGAAATCATGATTTGAAATAGTCTCGCATCAAAAACGGATAACATTTTGTATGTTGAGGGTACCTGATTAAATGGCACCTTAAGCTTCTGATTGTGTATCCATGTTTAATAAAAAATCATTAAACATTTTCTTTAGATGCCATCAAAAACATTAAACTGACAGGGCCTACTACCTACCAGGTCTCTCAAAATACCAGTCTGGCTGTTCATGTGGATGGAAGGTTAGTGTGTGTGTCACAGTATCCAATTCATGGTACATAACCATGGCATGTTAACTCCTTGTTGTGGACCACAGCAAACAGAATATTCTTTGTGTTCTAACCCTGTCTCCTTTATTCATGTGTGTGTGTCCTTTCTTCATATATATATATGTGTGTGTGTGTGTCCTTTCTTCGTGTGTGTGTGTGTGTGTGTGTGTGTGTGTGTGTGGACTCCCCAGTCCCCCTATGTGGGTGTGCTGGCGGATCCTGCCCAACTGTGTGACGGACACAACGGTGGGGTGTCAGCTGACCATGCTGTATGAGAACACACTGAAGCTGAACCACACCTTCACTTCCACCGGCGTGCACTGCCTGGACATCAGCGCACGCAACGAAGTCAGCTCGCTGCAGACCTCCTACAGCTTCTTCGTCAGGAGGGACCGTAAGCTGCTTCTGTCTCTGCATCATTAGGAAGAAATCATCTACCTTTGCCACAATATGTCACAGAAGACCCCTGGGGTGTTGACGAAGTCATTGCCATAGTTACAGTCTGTGATAGGATTTGATAAGAAAGTAGGTCTGGAGATATGATCATTAAGGACAGCCTAGAAACGGGACTGAACAGGTCCTGCTGATGAATTCTGAAGAAATAATCCCCCCTTGCCATGCTCGCCCACCTGCCGCCCTCCCCTCTTTTCTTTTTACAAGGTCTCAATGGTCCTTTACACTGAGATTTGTGTTCACGTTTTACAACAGTACTTTACTACGTCAGAATGCATTCAGAATCATACTGAGGAATCAGTTCAACCCCAGCTAGACCAGACTAGTTCAGCCCAGCCAGGGCAGCACATGTCGTCTATGGCAGATGCATTGGTCACCCTATATCTGCTGCTGGGAATTCAGTGGGGAGTCTGGAGAACTTGTGACCAGGTTGTAATCAAGAACAATAGGGTCTTTAACACCAAGAGTATCGGTGACATTTTTCGAAGAGGTACCCGAGGTACTGTTTGGGTGGGGGTGCGTGGGGGGGGGGGAGTAAGGTCAGCAGTTAAGAGCTACCTTCCAAATAGATCCAGCGTGACATACACTCCCAATTTTAAAAACTGTGAATGTCATCATGGCCTCCATTTCATCCTCAGCGTCAGGGAATCAACTGTATACTTGCAGCATGTTCTCTCTGTGTTTCCTTACAGCCTTCAGTAACCTGTTCTTCATCCTGCCCTGCGCAGCCATCCTCATGGCAACATTCTGCTTCATTGCAGTGGTTGCCTGTCGCCCTTGGCGTGGAAACAAGATGAAGCCGAAGGTAGAGAGGACAGACACCAGGACTTACTTGCTGCATTCACTTGTGATCCCTAAGCTGACGTGCCTAGTACTGTTTGTAATACGGTATTGCTGTCACCTATCCACGGCTTTTTATGTGAGAAAATGAGGAAGATATCTGTGTATTGTACTAGTTGTCATGTTTGGGAAGATGTTTCACAACATGACCACAAGGGGGCGAACAACACAAACACTGGAACGTGAAACACCAAAACCAATGCTATTGAACATCTCTGTGTGTGTGTGTGTTTCTACAGATGGCTGCGTACTCCAGCAGGGACACCTTCCCTCAGATGGAACTGCGAGAAGCCCCTGGGCCTTCCCCCCTCTATTCCTCCATCCAGCCCTCATCTGCGGGGAGAGCAGAGAGGCAGCCCCTCATCATGCAGCACGGGACACGCCCCACTCTCTACCAGACCTCACCCCTGTCTCCCTCTGCTCTGTCCAAATGAGTGTTAGAAAGGTCACACAACTTCACACTTATCGGTTTCCGTCCCAGAGCTCCCATTATAACTATTTTAAATGTATATAAAAAATATTATATTAAAACTTATAAGCGTTTTCTTTGAACTATTCTATGTAACAGGTTTTTCCGCTGATGTGAACATCAGGAAGTGTGAACATCAAGAGTCCAAGGGTAATGTTCTGTATTGGGTCTCTACGGTGATGAATGATGACTGTCAGTCGCTTGGTGGGGAGGGATCTTAATGGTGGACACCTGGGGGCTGCGGCATAAACCAATCACAGACCTTGGGGAGAGAAGAACACTGATGTGTGTGCACTGTTATGTGATTAATGAGAACGACCTTGAGGCCCACAGGCATGAGTTGCCTAGAGCCTGCAGCGGCTTTGCATCAGCACAAACTGAACTCGCTCAACATTTTTTAATTTGTACATGTACAATTGAGTGGACTTGGATGTCAATAAATGAATAGGAGAGCTTATTACTCCCAAACTGTGTTCAACATTTACATTTAGCAGACGCTCTTATCCAGAGCGACTTACAGTAAATACAGGGACATTCCCCCGAGGCAAGCAGGGTGAAGTGCCTTGCCCAAGGACACAACGTCAGTTGGCATGACCGGGAATCAAACTGGCAACCTTCGGATTACTAGCCCGATTCCCTCACCGCTCAGCCACCTGACTCCCTATCCCTGTCGATTTGTGATTGCCATACCTTCTGTTTCAGATACTTCTGTGTCTTAATCATGGTTTATTGGTTGTGCACAGCAACGTATGTGAGAATGTACAGTACCTACAGTTCCAGTCTGTAGGGTTTGACATTCCACTCCACTGTGTAGTTGAGGAGACATATGTGAAACTATGAGCCGCACAGTGTTTACAAGGACAGATAAATACCAAAAAGATGCTGACCATTACCCACATACTGAATCACAACAGACCATTCTGTTCAACAGCCACAAGGCCAAGCCACTGCTCTGTCCGTTTACCTGTATACAGGCGAGAACAAAGCGAGAGTGTGTTGCTCGTGAATGTGCATTTATCATTTATCATGCTCTGCCACTTAATTATTGATTATGTCATTTCTGCAAGTATGTTTAGCACAGTTTTAGCACAGGACAAAGCAGGCAGGACTTGAAATCATATTGTCAGTAGCCTTGCCTCAGGCTTCTGAAAAGATGGTTCTGTTTGGATCCCACACAAGAACGTTCTGGAGTCAAAGGGGATTGGGCACCACACAATGCTCTTCTGGACTAAAAGGGACTGGGCATCACACTCAGCTGTTCAGGAGGCTGGACTTCAGACAGGTCTCTGGAGTGCAGACAGGTCTCTGGACTGCAGACATGTCTCTGGACTGCAGACAGGTCTCTGGACTGCAGACAGGTCTCTGGAGTGCAGACAGGTCTCTGGACTGCAGACATGTCTCTGGACTGCAGACAGGTCTCTGGACTGCAGACAGGTCTCTGGAGTGCAGACAGGTCTCTGGACTGCAGACAGGTCTCTGGATTGCAGACAGGCCTCTGGACTGCAGACAAGTCTCTGGAGTGCAGACAGGTCTCTGGATTGCAGACAGGCCTCTGGACTGCAGACAAGTCTCTGGAGTGCAGACAGGTCTCTGGAGTGTATACAAATCTCTTGCGTGCAGACAGTTCTCTCTGCAGTCAAGAGGTATTTGTTAAGGGGGTGTTTGTATACTGGTGTGTAGGAGGGACTGGCTTGACCCCTGAGCTGCTCATCTCATTAGTGTGGCTAATGCACATGAGCAGAGGACACCTGCAGGAGTTCACCTCTTCCTGTCTAAGCTACAGCCTTCCTCCTGCTGTCCTAAACACCTCTCCACACGCACTCACATTCACTTTTGACACCCAGCTCATCACAGCATTTCTGGTAGTTTGGTTTTAATTTCTTTAATATGATATATCATTGGCAGATCATTAAGGACTGATTCACAAAGCATCAAATCCTGCAAAGCACATCTGGTACCTTGTCTTCAGAAGGCCACATAAGAAGTTAGCACAGTATCCTGAGCACAACTTTACAACTGGACAAAATACAGAACATGGATGAAAAAAAAACTTACAGTTAAATACTTACAGTTATATACTTCTAAACAATAACCAGAAACGGCAACATAACAGTAATGACTGTACAAAGCAAAATATGTTGCAATCAATGTTAAATCCAGTACACATTCAATATTGACATAAAACCAAGCACATATTGACAAAGGAAAATTACATTTCCAATACACAAGGGTACTATTCACTTCCAACTAGAACAGACAGGCATTGTGGTGGATGTTGGGTATTGAAAACAGTATGGGTAAAAACACATATCTATGACAAAGCCTAATAATAACCAGAGCTGTCTTAATTCAATACTGTTGTAAATAGGTTGTAAACGTAATGATTGCATATGAACTGCATCAATGGGTATCTGGATAGAGGGATTAATTGAGTATTACTCTAATTCTTCTCAGCACTGGTTCCTGTCCTCTCACCTCAGACAGACTCTTAATCTGCCTCCAGCTCACACCCACACAACACGCAAACACAGGTCACATGGCAAAGCCAATGCTGTCTGTCTAGTCTGTATGGAAACTGATGTGTGTTGGTGTGTGTGTGCAATGTGTGATTATCTCAATGCAGTGTAGTTCAACCATACTGTGTCTCTCTGCCTTCTCCTTATCAATATCAAATGTTTTACTCACGATGGTTACTGTCCAACCACAATTGAAAAGCAAATATTATAGAATGCAAATTTCTGAGTGATCCAACGAGGCTGATACAACGAGGTGTCACTGCTATCCAAACACATCACATTAGGCAACATCAAAGTCTTTGTTTTTATGACATAGGCCAACATCAAAGCTACTGAAATAAAAGCCATTATTTAGAGTGAAAAGGTTGATGTGAAATCTACTATTGTCAGGTCTACCACCGTTAAGTCTAAAAATACTGCAGACACATCAACAGGATGGTGTTGGTGTGCCTCAAATACACCGACATAACATTTGAAAAGGTATTAAGAAAAAGTTGATTCACCTCTGGGTTTGCAACTTTATGACTTCTCCATTGATATTATTGTCAGGGGTGATGCGCTATATTGTCCTACAGTATTTGTAAGTACAATTTGATCCAGGTCAGTAACAGACAGAGCCCCATTGAGCACGCCCCCCTAGGACTCAGGCAGCCGGTCCTGACACAGCTCCAGGGGGATCTTGGAGGCTCCATGCCCAAACACCTCCACATTGGAGTCCAGCCAGGACACCACGTTCCCAGGGGTGTAGGAGGAGCAGTTGGCCATGTTCTGGATCTCCACAGACTTCAGGACACGGTCCCAGATGTTGACCTGGCTCAGCTCCCCTACGAAGGCCTGCGTGGCGTCGAAGCGTCCACCAACTACATCCTGTTGAGGCCATAAACGACAGGCCTCGTTAAGACAACAATAACAATCATCATCCCCTTATTCTCGGTCCGCCTGGAAGCTGCCTGCTACAGGCCAGAACATTGCCCAGCTACGTGCTAGCTACCGGCCAGTTTAGCAGCAGGCAAGCTAAAGGCTAACTAGCTACAGAGAAAGCTACGTATTAGCTAGATACTTGTCATGCTAGTAACATACTAGCTATTTACCAGGCTAGACTATAGCGATAGACACAAGTTACAGGTGCTAGAGGGCTGGCAAGCTACTAGCCAAGCTGCCGGACAGTTACATTGCACTACCTCTATCTCAAATACAGAGGCAGAGAAATAGATGAGAAATAGATGTCCATGACAACACCCCTAATCATCTATAAATTGCTTCAAGATTTCAGACTATTTAGCACTCACATTGTAAACATCTATTTTTACTGTACAGTTTCCCTCACATACTGTATCATAGCAACATCAACTGTAAGCCATTAGCCAGTGACCTCACCTGCTCCTGGCCTAAGATGATGGCCCCCCCAGGCTTGATGGGGTGCCAGGGGGCCAGGTTGTCTCCAGCACCAAGCTTCTGCCCGTCCTGGTAGGCCTCCCACAGGCCGTCCCTAGTGGTCCAGGTGATGCAGATGTGGTGCCACCTCCCGTCCCGCACAGACAGGGGCAGCTGGGCCACCTGGACAGGGCAGAACATGGCCATAAGAGAATGCTTTCTAACAGCATGATTACCATAATGGTTATTGTGACACTATAATAAATAGGAAGGCAACTCCATCTTTTCAACATAGTTACAATGACTGAATAAATACAATTAATGTTTTCTGAGACATGGTTGCAATGCAATACATGTTTGAACACCCCAGGTATGATTTAACTGTGGCTGCAATCAATAATGCTCAGGTTTTTTTAGGATTTAAATGGATGTAGGATTGTAACTGTAACCACTCTACTGCCACACAAAGAGAGACAGGAAGAAAGTGAACAGACTGTTATAGGTCAGGGTCTTCAGCAGTCTCTCAAATTAGAAAGCAGTAGAAAAAGCCCTTGAACTACAGGAGCTGCTTTGGCAGTCTGGCTTCAAAGGAATTATCAGTTAAAAATGAAACAAAAAACATATTCTCCAGAAATTGTCTAAAACCCCATCACCATATAAATTGCATGGAGATTGAACTGGTCTGACTTCTAGTGAGGCTGTCCCACGGAGTTGGAGTGCTTCTGTGACCCATGTGTTTGGAACCTTCACACCCTGCATCGTGATGAACCCAGGACCCCTCAAGCCCTCACCTTGTCATTGATGAGCAGCTCAATGGGGTTGTTGCCCCACTCAATGAGCACAATCTCATTCGCCTGTCCTGGTACCCCGTAGGAGAAGGGCGTTCCAATGCCAGGGCTGGCGCTGGACTTGAGCCACATGCAGAGCGTGAAGGCGTACATCTCAGGCATGCTCTTGGTGATGCGTCCGTACAGGTAGTTGGTACGCAGGGGCAGGGACAGCTTGAACTGCTCAGGGGACTTGAAATCCCCAGGTCCTTCAGGGAAACAAGAGAGAATATCAGTGGGTTTGTATACTCGCTTGTAAGCTGTACACGTAAGATTATTTTTCTTGTGGGATAACCTTCTCTGTAAACTCCTAAACTGTATTGCTGTATTGTATAGAACCATATGGGTGGAATGGCTACAAATAAAACCTTTGTGTTCTTTCATTAATAACTCCAAGGACAGGAAATAGTCTCTCAGAATGTACATCTGTAGAACCCTCGGAGATGAAAGGCATTCTTTCTACCAAGGGTGATATGTAGGGTCTGGTGTTTGTCAGGCTTTGCGATAAATGTTTTGTAATGGTGAGGACCCACATTCTGAGGGAATGAATAGCTGTGAGTCAGGGGGCCTGAGAGGAGGGGGGTGAGCACGTAACAGGCTAATTACTGAATAGGTCATCCTTCCTGTGTATGTATGTGTGTGCGTGTGGACACCATCATCGTGTGTGGTTACGTGTCTGTGCACGTGTGAAGCGCGTGAATGTGGACAATATCCATTTGGTGTGTAGAGTATCGTGTGTGTGTGTACCTTTCTCCAGCTCATTGATCCTCTCCAGGAGAGAGTTTAGAGTGCTCTCTGTCCGCTGGCGGTGGGCTGTGGTCTCGTTGTAGAGCAGGTACTTCTCCTCCTCCAGACTGCTCACCTTCTGGAGCAGCTGCTTCTCCAGGTCGCCCAGGCGACGCTGCAGCAGGTCACGTAGCTCGCTGGGGAACGTTGCCCCAGAGGAGTTGGCTCTCATCTGCTGTTGCTGGGGGAGACATGCCAGAAACACAGACAATTACAGGGCCTGTTTAATAAAACAGGAAGCATCGGCGACTTCCCCTGAGGAAGGTTGTTGTCTCCAGTCAGAGTGAAGTTGCGGATGTTGACCAGAGAAAGTGATTAGTTTGGTTGACTCAACAGGTAGAAGGTTGTGGTAGATCTCACCAGTGTCCCCAGTGAAGCTGTGTCCAATCAAATGCATTAGTGTTGTTATTGATCCCTGATGCGCTGTTCCCATAGCCACAGTTACAATAAGATATATTAATTGATCATACGCTGTGTGATATTCTTGGAAATCCTCTAGCACAAGGAAGGTCGTACACTTCACACATTCATTCATTTTCTAAACCTGTTCATCTATTACAATCATATCACCAACTGTTGTTGCTAAGATCATAGAATAGGAGAGTGGATGCACAATTCCTTAGCAGGAATTGTATTAGTTGGGTTTGAATTGAATTTGTCTCTTGGTAGATTTAACCAAGCTGGCTAGGACAAGATGTTGGTTTCTCATCATGTGCCACCCTGGAGCAGAGCTAAAGGTTACCAATCATGTACCTTTCATGAGTGTTAAGATTTTGTACATAAATACAAGGAAATTACCTTGAACATCTACCAGGACATTGGGGATTGGGGTGAATTGGGGTGAATTTGATCACCTACGCGTAACGGGAGTTTTAATGGTAATCGGTTTAGAACACAGACGCCTCCGCATGCTTCTAGAAATAGATAAGTACTCCAAATGGTGTATCTCAACTTGTTCACTGCTTAAGACATGTTAAGGCGTTAGAAACAGTTTGGGGAGCATATATACAATACATTTTGATTTATTTGAAAAACATTTTAAAACAGGCTGCACTACACTTTATTTTTATGGTCAACGCATTCCATTTTTAACGCGTTCCGGTGCACCTTATGTCTATGCGAACAACATACCTCCAGGTTCTCCAGCCTATCCTTTAAACTCTGCATGGTTTTCCCCAAGGCGTCGATTGTGTCGTTGGGGTCTCTTGGGACGTCACCCATCGTATTCTGGTTGTCCTTACTCCAGGACCCCGTGTCGAACTTGCCTCCTGCAGAAGCCGATGATTCACAAAGAGAGAGCTTGGTGGTCAACTCATTGATGGTGCCAAGCTGGTTGACTATCGTCTCTTTCTGTTGTAGAATTGTCTCCCGAAGCTGCATGACAGTGTTCCTTAGCTCCTCTTCCTGGCCTGCCGTACTCACTTCGGGCAAAATAGTCAGTGGACAACTGGTGTCGGTGTTGATAGGTATGGCTCGGCACAGGTACCGGGTTCCCGTGTCCTCTTGGCCGAGCGCAAAATGCTCACAGTTTAGTGCGTAAAAGCACAAAAAACTACACGCAAGAGAAAACATACCGGTACAAATCATGGTCGGAAGTTAAAGTGAAATTAAGTGCTTCCTATCTTACGAAAACGACTTTCAAATAAGTTGGGTAAGGTTTACAAAGAAAACAATGGACTACACGGAATCCCATTGTGATCGTTTTTGTGATAAAGTAATAAACTAATTTAAACGTGGACGTTTCATTAGTTTATTACTTCTGTTGCATTTAACCAGCGTCAAGGATACAACCCTCCGGTAAATCCACGTAATGTGTCGAGACTAACGGGACTATTCCTAGCGGTGGTAAACGTTACGCGCGGTGTGTTGCTGATAGGAGAGCGACTGTTGGTTAATACGATTAGGCTACTGCCAAGCACTAGGTGTTACCCAGGGAGGCTTTCTTGGTTGGCTATAGTATGTTGACGTCACTAACTCGCAGGTCAGAAAGGACTGGATTGCATTTTGTTTTGCCATTATCATTTATAACATGTTTAAAATAGAACCAGACATCACGTCTAAAATGTTCACGTCTCAGTAGACGGGGAAGAACGGACATTTGAAGTCATACAGGTTCAATTGGTAAGAAGACTAAGCATTGGGTATATCTATCTATGAGGTGAGCCTCAGTTCTGATCCTTGTGCCTCTTATTAGCACACGCTGTGAGGGTTACAGGTCAATAGATTGGTGCTTTGTTACCATGACAGACTCAGTGGGATGGTTCTAGCTTTCCTGGACCGACATCTGGAGTCTAGAAAGGTGTGATTAAACTAATCAGATTAATAGAAAATACATGTTCTCATGGTAAAAAAAAATGACATTAGAGATCAAAAATACAAAAAATGTGTCTCACAGAATGGGATTGACTGGGTTCAGAGAATCATTTATGGCTCAAATAACATTTTATTTACTGTTGACATGGGATTTACCTGGAGTTTATCCTGTACCTAACAAGGAAAAACTGTCCCATTATGGTTTAACTACAGGATAAATATATAAGGATACATTTAGATAAATACACTATATTGGAGTGGCGTACATTATATATGGAGTCAGGTGGCTGAGCGGTTAGGGAATCTGGCTAGTAATCTGAAGGTTGCCAGTTCGATTCCCGGCTTTGCAAAATTACGTTGTGTCCTTGGGCAAGGCACTTCACCCTACTTGCCTCGGGGGAATTACCCTGTACTGACTGTAAGTCGCTCTGGATAAGAGCGTCTGCTAAATGTAAATATTGCCAAAAGTATTCGCTTGTCTGCATTCACACGCATATGAACGTGAGTGACATCCCATTCTAAACCATAGGATTTCATATGATGTCGGCCCACCCTTTGCAGCTATAACAGCTTCAACTATTCTCGGAAGGATTTCCACAAGGTTTAGGAGTGTGTTTATGGGGATTTTTGACCATTCTTCCAGAAGTGCATTTGTGAGGTCAGACAGATGTTGGACGAGAAGGCCTGGCTCGCAGTCTCCGCTCTATTTCATCAGAGGTGTTCTATCGGGTTGAGGTCAGGACTCTGTGCAGGTCAGTCAAGTTCTACCACACCAAACTCGCTCATCCATGTTTTTATGGCCCTTGCTTTGTGCACCTGAATTCAATGATTTGGATAGCTGAGTGAATACTTTTGGCAATATAGTGTATAAATTGTCTGCACTTCTATTACATCTCCTTGGATAATCTTAGTCACCTGGAAATAAACCAGATGTGATCTATGAGCTACATGTTCACAGCAGTGACGGATGTGAAGGTAAACAATTAGCAGCAACAACTGCCTGCTTGGTCATGCTGTGAAAGGCCAATCGCATTCTACCCAGTGGGGGTTTGGACAGGAAACTGTACCGCAGTAGGGTGACTTTGACGATGGCTTACCAGCCTGCCAGTATGTGGGAAACTAATTAGTGATCTGTGACACACTGGTAGTGTGCCTCAGATGAGAATAAATTATATCTACCTGCAGTCGGCACAGACACAGCATGAATGGGATGATGGAGATGGGGATCCTGATTGGCTGAGTACTGAAAGTATGCATGGTATCATACTGTACTGAAAAACGTAAGGACATTACATTTACATTTAGTCATTTAGCAGACACTCTTATCCAGAGCGACTTACAGTAAGTACAGGGACATTCCCCCGAGGCAAGTAGGGTGAAGGGCCTTGCCCAAGGACACAACGTCAGTTGGCATGACCGGGAATCGAACTGGCAACCTTCGGATTACTAGCCCGATTCCCTCACCGCTCAGCCACCTGACTCCATGGCATGACATGGCATGTTCCCGTCATGTAGACATTTTATATACAGTTACATGTCTTGTGTACACTCAGATAAGGTACTGTGAAGTCATTGGCTGCTTGGGAGCTGGGTATAATCCAATGAGAGGATAAACAATAATGATCTGGTAATCCCAACCGTTTCATAATCTACATCACTAATCTCTCCCTCTTTGCCTCATCCAGCCACCAAACCACTAAGGTGTAACAATTAATGAAGAGGACTTACCTAAAGAAAGAAAGAAACAGAGCAAGAGCAAGAGCGAGAGCGAGAGAGAGAGCGAAAGAGAGAGAGAGAGAGAGAGAGAAAGAGAGATAGAGAAAGAAAGAAAGAAAGAGAGAAAGAGAGAAAGAGAGAAAGAGAGGAAACAGAATATAGGTCATTGACGTGTGAGGTCATAGACTCTTGCTACAGTGGACTCTCATCAACACCTTGGGTCCGCTGCTGCATACAGACAGAGAAAGGTCTGGTATAGAGGCCATGGACCAATTATCACGGCTCCAGTCAGTTCTTCAAGTCTCCTTCACACTCCGTCACTTCCTCTGACACCATCCTATGTTCCCCTGACGCATGATGGAAGGACCATATCTCAGACCTGTCAATCACCCTGGGATGAAACCCACTTCTTTGGAAATTCGTCTTTGTTGGAAAATAACACACATTCATAATCTCTGTGCTGTGAGTGTGGGGCAGGGGACAGGAGACTACGGGTTCATCTACAAAGACATAATATTGCAATAACAAGCTGATGTTACCAGAATGTGACAAACTTTGGAGTATAGTGGGGGAGAAAAAGAAAGAGAGAGAGAGAGAAATGGATAACGATGGTGATAGTGACAGGAAGAACCTTTCTCAGAATGTGCTAGGAGGCCATGACAAGGTTGCACTGTACTCACGCACAGAGTGCCACTAATGTAATGGACTGACGAGTGCTTTTGGAGAGAGGGGATCTGTTGAAGCTCCCACTCTAAGGATACAAACTCGCAGCCAAAAACAATTTTAATGAGGTGAGCCTAAAGCCACAATGAGCCTGAGTCAAATATCTTTTCAGGCACTATTATATGGAACCTTTCTGTTGACGTTACTAATGCAAGCGCTCTGTTAGGAGTTTCTCTCCCCCTTCATTATGCTGTGCTTTGACTGTCTATTCTGGACTAGTTGGTGAAGGGCTGAATGGACCACAAATAAAGGACCATTATGCTGGCCTGCCTGAATGCAGTTCAGCCTGTCTGAATCCCTTGCGGAGAACAGAGACACGTGTTTGGAACAACGACACGTTTCCTTAAGCACAGCTGCTCACAAAAGCAACATGCCCTAATGTCTTGACCTCCTCCAAGTTTGTAGAGACAGAAATGAGATGCCCTGTTGAAGTTATAGTTGGAAAAATAATCAGCCGGGCCCAGTTGTTCCGAAGTAACCTGATCGGATCGGAAAATGGTTGTTCTAATGAAAAAAAAGGATTATGAAATTGAATTTAGACAACATTCAGAAGAGAGGATCTTCCTACTGAGTCTCCTATGTTATCTGGTGTGAAGGGGAAAAGTACTGACACGTCAAGATCTAGCCTACTATTACAGACAACATGGAGGAGAGGAACAGTCCAATCTCTGTCATAGTTGTACCTGAATGTGTATGCTTGTAGGCCTATGTGTGTGTGCTGTTTATTGCCTTTGTTTCACCATCTCAGTTTGATTGTAAAGCCATTGGTATGCTAATGAACCTTTTTACTGCATCACTGAAGCACTAACAGTGTTCTCCATCTGCCCATCAGCCCCACCAGGCTGCTCATGCCACATCTAGCCAGCATATTGGATTTATTGCATTATGTGTGTAAAAGTTGTATTGTGTTCGATATAAGACTGCATTGGCAGTGTATTCCCATTCACGTTAGTCACTGAGTGCACTCACGCAAACAAAGTTTCCAAAAATGAAAGTGCCTGTGGCTCAGTTTGCTAGAGAGCATCTGGAATCTAAAGGATAGTGGATGGGAATCCGGATGCATGCTGAGATTTAGAATTCAGATAGGTGTTATTGCTTTTATGGTTTCTTTGTTTGCAGTTAAGCCTAACCCTCTAATATGTCAATTTTACAGTATTTTGCATTTTTAAGAAGGAATCGGCCATTACTGCTTGCAGCTATATTAGGTTTATATTATTTACAAAGGGTAACGATTTTAAAGGAGCTCACTGGAAGTGTTCATTGATGTTGGGCAATTTGCACTAGGCATTCAGTGGATGAACTAATTGCCATCTTGTGGTACAGTACCACACTGTACAAGGGAGGTTCTGCACATCATACCACCTGGTGGTGACTCAGAGTCAGTGCAGTCCACATCAGCAGGTGTCAGCCGTGTGCTGAGAAAACCTTGCCCGTGCATGGTGAAGTAACGGTTTGTGGTGGTTTTGTCGAATTTGCTTTTACTTCGAAAGCATTTTCATGTAACACGTTGGGTTTTATTTTCTGCGACGTGTTGGCTGTGCATTTACTCGCATAAACTGACCGACTTGTCTGACTAAAGAAAAAGACCATCGTTTTCGATGGTCTTACAACACCCACATATTTTCTGTATATCCTTCCACTATGTATAAGTTTAATACTGATTATCACATTTCTATAAATTAATATGTATTTGTAATTTGGACCTAATGGAAACTTAAACAGAATAAAGAATTACTATACATAGAGAACACACTGCTGCAGTAGTATTAACCCAACAGACTAGTGCAGGCGGCTTGATACGTCGTTTGATCTGAGAAGCAGACCAGCTCAAGCGGAAGCCACCAAGTGTAGTGTTTCCGGTCAATCGTTGGGAGTTGGTAAGTTGAAATGGGATGCGTTCCTTTTTATTCCTCAATTGCAATAATCTGTTTTTTTTATGACTGTTTTTGTTTAGTATTGGCGGTAGGAAGTGTCTACGTGCACACACCCATCCAAAACTTGGATTTTGTTTCGTTTTTGTTCACATTTTAGACAAGGGAGATGCATGGGACTAGCGCGAGCGGTTTCTTTCTTCATGGAAGGCTAGCTAGCTAGCCTAGCTGAAATCTGCCAAACAATCTTATGTTTCATTTTATATTCTTTGGCATAATATGCAGAAATAATGCCCGTTTCACATTTACACTTAAACCAGCTGTGAAAAGGGAAAACATTATTGCATGCATCTTTACGGTACTGTGAGTTTTATATTGCGAGGCATGCTCTGCTATCTAAATTACTGTCTTGTGATGTCATCAGTGTGCGCCTCAAAAAACAGCCGAATGTAAAATCACTTCTGTTCCAGAATCAGTGTAGGTGGAATGCCAAATCTTCTAGTGCCCACAATAAACTCGACTAAAGTTAATTCTTGAACTTTTAATCATCTTATTTTTATCTATTAATCACCAAATTCAACAATTCGAAACCCAGAAGAACACACACACTCATGTCACCTGTTATAAGTATTCAATGTTTCTCATCTGGTCTCTCCTTTCTCCAGCTCACATGAGTTCTCAGTGATCCTAGAGCAGACATTTGTCTGCCCCCCAGCCCAAGCTCCACATGGCTCTCCCCGCCGGCACCATGGCCTTCGTGCCAGCCCCCAGCCCCACAGTGGTGGACCAGACCACCCTCATGAAGAAGTACTTGCAGTTTGTAGCTGCCCTCACGGACAACAACACCCGTGAGTAAAGTACATAAATTGAACATAAAGGTGTGTTAAATAGTGGTACACCTGCACAGCGAAAAAATATTCTGTTCATATGAGGGACTGCTATAGGTGGCTATTATCAGCAGGGGCGATGTGATGAGAGCGATTTACTTTAGTCCAGCAGCAGGTACGTGTGTGTGAGTGAGTGCAAGGCTGAGTGAGTGAGTGAGTGTCTGTTATGTACCTCTAACAATCTGGGCGCTGAAAGTCAAACTGATAAGATCTGAGTGCCCCTGCTGAGATTAGTTCGATGTTGTGTGTAATGAGGCTGCGGTCTGTATCCATATCTAATGTATGTGCTCTTTCCCATAACTTCCTCCAGCTGATGAGACCAAGCTCAAAATGATGCAGGAGGTCAGCGAGAACTTTGAGGTGAGTTTGAATTGCATGTTTCAAATGTGAAAACATGCCGTATCAGCTTTAATCTGAAGGTTGGTCATTTCCTTGCAGTCATTACCGTAAGGAGCTATGCATGTTCCAAGGTTGTGTAGTGATTGTTTGTGTGGGTTTGTGTCTTCTAGAATGTGACATCATCTCCTCAGTACTCCACCTTCCTAGAACACATCATTCCTCGCTTCTTGACATTTCTCCAGGATGGAGAGGTTCAGTTCCTGCAGGAGAAACCCACACAGGTACCTCAGCCCAGCTCTAACCCACACAAGCAATCCGCTCCAAACCTAACCCACACACCAGACGCTCAGATGAGCCCTTGATCCTAGCATTGCTGCTCTTGAGTGTCTGAACTGTTGTTGTTGCAGCAACTGAGGAAGTTGGTCCTGGAGATCATACACCGTATCCCCACCAACGAACACCTGCGGCCGCACACCAAGAACATCCTGTCTGTCATGTTCCGCTTCTTGGAGGTACGGGGCAGCTTGCCAAGCAGCAACCTCCAATCACACTCTGCACAGAAAACCCCACACCCCTCCTGTTATATATGCATGATGTATTCTAAATTGAACTGCTGCTGGCAAAGGCCTATCATGGTTTCAGAGATGCATCAGTACGACTGATGCAGGATTTGTAACAGGCCTGGACTGGAACTGTTGCGTTAATCGATTCTGTCTCCTCTCCGTGTCCCAGATCGAGAGCGAGGAGAACGTGCTGATCTGCCTGCGCATCATCATCGAGCTGCACAAGCAGTTCAGGCCCCAGATCTCCCAGGAGGTGAGAACTTGTGTGGCCTGCTCTCTCGTATGCTTCCATATTGTCCATCATCCTCCTTTAAATGTCCCCATGCAGAGTCGATGATTCGTTCCTCTTTTGCCCTAGATTCACCACTTCCTGGACTTTGTGAAGCAGATCTACAAAGAGCTGCCCAAAGTGGTGGTAAGGTGGCGTTAATGGTAGAGCTCAACTTGGTGGGAAGTCTACGGATGTGTTCCTCTGCACTTTTGTTTTTTCCCCCATTCGGTTTCCTTCTCTTCCCTCCGCCCAGGCACGTTACTTTGAGAACCCGCAGGTGATAGCGGAGAACACGGTTCCCTCCCCAGAGATGGTGGGCATGATCACCTCTGTCCTGGTCAAGACGGCCCCCGAGAGAGAGGACAGCGAGACACGCACGGTAGGACCCCACGTCTGCATACCAACCCATTGTAATGCTGTCTACAACCACTGAAGGGCACTGGTGTACTATTCCAGCACTGACACATGTTTCTTTGGATGGGGAGGGACATATGCTGCACAATATAATACGTAGATCTGTCTGGCCATGAAAGACATGGATAACATTTTGCTGTGTTATGCTGTTGTAAGTGACAGTTTATGAACACTGTAATGACTGTCTCCTCCAGCACACCATCATTCCCAGGGGTTCTCTGTCGCTCAAGGTGCTAGCGGAGCTTCCCATCATAGTGGTGCTCATGTACCAGGTGATACAAACACACTCACACGCGGCCTGCAACTGTTATGTACTCATTCATAAAACCCTTCCAATGAATGGACCTACTTTGTGACGTAGGGGTCACTGTGCTGCTAACTCAAGTTATCAACTTTGTGATGAATTCAGACATGCTTGCAGGATTTGAAATGTTTTTTTTTTTCTGTTATTGCCAGCTCTACAAGCTGAACATCCACAATGTGGTGTCAGAGTTTGTCCCTCTCATCATGAACACCATAATGCTGCAGGTGTCCCCACAAGCAAGGTTAGACCTGTGTGTGTGTGTTGGCCCCAGGGTGTGCTTGTGTTTATTTTAGATTCCCTTCCAGTCAGTTTCGTTTAAGTCTTAACAAACTTGGATTTTTACTTGTGAGAGCATGGATTTGCAGCAATGTTAGTCGATAATGTCTGTCAGAATTTTCTCCTTCCCAAACCAGTGTTAAATGCACTTTTGAAACTTTTAATTCCGACAGTGTACACACCTAACTAAAACTAGCCTTTAAACCTTACAAAGGTTTAAAGGCTTACAAAACCAAATGTATTGTGGAGCTCAAGCAATTTAGCTCTGTGTTTTAGCAGTCTAGCTGAAATTGAGGACTAACAAAAAGAAACAACCAAATGTCTGTGTAGAATTACAATTCTGTCCCTGATTGTAGACACTAATGATCACTGCCAGGTTTCTATAATTACTTGATTATCACGAAAACATGAGAAATTGGCTGGAGACAATTTAGGGAAAAAATACACTGTATTTAAATATTATCTGGTGTTTCTTCCACAGGCAACACAAGCTGTACAACAAGGAGCTCTATGCCGACTTCATCGCCGCTCAGATTAAGACCCTGTCCTTTCTGGCCTACATCATCCGCATTTACCAGGTACACACAGACGAGACAGAATATTCTGCTCTTCTATTCACTCTTAAGATGTGTAGTTCTTCATACGTGTTTCACTAGCAATGTCCTAACTGGGTAGCTGCTGTGGTATGAACGTAAGATGCTATGTGCAACTACATTGGGGGGTGTGTGTGTGTCTTCCAGGATCTGGTAGGGAAGTACTCCCAGCAGATGGTGAAGGGCATGCTGCAGTTGCTGTCTAACTGCCCGTCCGAGACGGCTCACCTGCGCAAAGAACTCCTCATCGCCGCCAAACACATCCTCACCACTGACCTGCGCAGCCGTACGTGCACACGCACGCACTCAGACGCCACGTCTTAAACTAGTGCTGACAATCTGGTCATTTTTGTTTTATGGATGAAATGTTTTTGGTTTACAGAGTTCATCCCGTGCATGGATAAACTTTTTGACGAGTCTATACTAATCGGCTCTGGCTACACTGCCCGGGAGACACTGAGGTGAGTGTGTGTGTTTTTGTGTGTGTGTGGTTGTTTGCGTCTGCAAGTGAAGGGCTAAGTGATTGTATCTGTATGTAGAATACTAATGCAGCCTAAAATCTCTAAAGTGTTCAGGGAGACTAGGGCACCGCGGAACTCTGACTGCCTGTCACCCAACCCCCTCCACCCAGGAGCTTTGTGTGTGTCACCCTGTCGACTCTCTTCAACACATGCTGTCATATCTCATTAGCCCACCTGTGAAACGAGACAGGCCAATAGGACCTGGCAGCGTTATTAGTGTCAGTGTCAGTTAGTGGTCTCCCCCTTCAATTCGTTTTATTCCCTCTCTTCTGTGGGTCACAGCCCACTGAGCCTACATCAGCGACGTCACCGTCGTCTGAGTTGGGACGTTGTGGGTGTGTCGTTTGGAATGTTTCCATGCATGTGGCACTTACGCCAAGCCCATGAGAACTCCCATCTTCCCTTTAGCCCTCCCCCTTATTCACCTGACCCCCCTGTCCCCCTGTCCTAACCTCTCCCCCCCACAGACCTCTGGCCTACAGCACCCTGGCTGACCTGGTGCACCACGTGCGTCAGAACCTGCCCCTGACGGACCTGTCCCTGGCCGTGCAGCTGTTCGCCAAGAACATCGACGACGAGTCGCTGCCCAGCAGCATCCAGACCATGTCCTGCAAGCTGCTGCTCAACCTGGTGGACTGCATCCGCTCCAAGAGCGAGCAGGAGAACGGCAACGGGCGGGACATCCTGATGAGGATGCTGGAGGTAGACAAGGAGGAGAGGAGGGAGGGAAGTAGGGAGGGAGAGAAGAGGGAGGGAGAGAAGAGGGAGGGAGGGAGAGAAGAGGGAGGGAGGGAGAGAGAGAAGAGGGAGGGAGAGAAGAGGGAGGGAGAGAAGAGGGAGGGAGAGAAGAGGGAGGGAGAGAAGAGGGAGGGAGAGAAGAGGGAGGGAGGGAGGTAGGGATGGAGGGTTAAGGTCACATTTTGTGGCACGTTGTATGTGTCAGTGTGTCAGACCATATCCATGTCGTGCTTCGCTCCCCCAGGTGTTTGTCCTGAAGTTCCACACCATCGCCCGCTACCAGCTCGTCACCATCTTCAAGAAGTGCAAGCCCCAGTCAGAGATGGGCGTGGTGGACCCGGTGGCATTGCCTGGCGTCCCGGCCACGCCCACCCCGACCCCCGTCCCCGCCCTGCCCCCCCCGGTCCCCCCCACGCCCGTCACCCCTGCTCCTCCCCCCACCGCTGCCCTCGACCGGGCCGGGGAGAAGGAGGACAAGCAGACCTTCCTGGTGTCTGACTGCCGCAGCCTGGTCAAGACCCTGGTCTGTGGGGTGAAGACCATCACCTGGGGGATCACCTCCTGCAAGGCTCCTGGAGGTGAGAGCATCCAGTACTTGTGCGAAAAAATCTTAAATTACTTGGACGATAGGACCAAGCTGTAACTGGTGCTTGTGTGTTCCTGTGTTCCAGAGGCCCAGTTCATTCCCAACAAGCAGCTGCAACCTAAAGAGACTCAGATCTACATCAAGCTGGTGAAGTATGCCATGCAAGCCCTGGACATCTACCAGGTATGGTCAGACAGTTGCTAACAAGTTTAAAACTGAATATGATATTGTATAAAGGGGATGTATTTTATACAGGACAGACTAGCTGTCCAGGCTTTAACCGGTTACTGGGGGGAAGTAACGGGTTACCAGGGTATAACAGTGCCCGCCCCCCTCCTGGCCAGGTACAGGTTGCCAACAACCAGCAGACGTACATCAGAGTGGCCAACTGTCAGACTGTGAGGATGAAGGAGGAGAAGGAGGTGCTGGAGCACTTTGCTGGAGTCTTCACCATGATGAACCCCCTCACCTTCAAGGAGATCTTCCAGACCACTGTCCCCTACATGGTGGAGAGGATCTCCAAGAACTATGCTTTGCAGATTGTAGCCAACTCGTTCCTGGCCAACTTGTCGACGTCGGCCCTGTTTGCCACCATCCTGGTGGAGTATCTCCTGGAGAGGCTTCCGGAGATGGGCTCCAACGTGGAGCTCTCCAACCTCTACCTCAAACTCTTCAAGCTCGTCTTCGGCTCCGTCTCCCTGTTTGCGGCCGAAAACGAACAGATGCTCAAGGTGTGAGGGTGGAATCCATTCATCTGGTGTTCAAGCGTCTTGTGTGGGATTCTTAACGATTTCTCCCGCTAAATGATCTTAAGCTGGTAGGTGTTCTGTTGTTGGCAAGTTTCGCTGACCTTGTGTCTTCTTCTCACCTCAGCCCCACCTCCACAAGATAGTCAACAGCTCGATGGAACTGGCTCAATCAGCCAAGGAGCCTTACAACTACTTCCTGCTTCTCCGGGCTCTCTTCCGTTCGATTGGTGGTGGCAGCCATGACCTGCTGTACCAGGAGTTCCTGCCCCTCCTGCCCAACCTGCTGCAAGGTAGGTTACAGCGCACGGCCATTTTTTAGATGCCTCAACCTTCTGTTAACTCATCCAATCTTCCCTGTTGTCTCATCATGCAACCTTCCACCCCGTTCTACCGCATCCCCTTCTCTCCCCCACCCTCCTTCTCTCTCCCACCCCCTTTTCCTCCTTCTCCCCCACCCTCCTTCTCTCCCACCCCCCTTTCCTCCTTCTCCCCCACCCTCCTTCTCTCCCACCCCCCTTTCCTCCTTCTCCCCCACCCTCCTTCTCTCCCACCCCCCTTTCCTCCTTCTCCCCCTTCCCTCCTTCTCTCCCACCCCCCTGCTCCCCTTCCCCAGGCCTGAACATGCTCCAGAGCGGCCTTCACAAGCAGCACATGAAGGACCTGTTTGTGGAGCTGTGTCTGACGGTGCCCGTGCGCCTCAGCTCCCTGCTGCCCTACCTGCCCATGCTGATGGACCCGCTGGTGTCCGCCCTGAACGGCTCCCAGACCCTGGTCAGCCAGGGCCTCCGGACGCTGGAGCTGTGTGTGGATAACCTGCAGCCCGACTTCCTCTACGACCACATTCAGCCAGTCAGGGCCGAGCTCATGCAGGTGAGAGCAGCCCCGATGCCTCACACAAATAACTCGCACACAGGCTGTGGAAGCTGAGCAGGCTCAGATAGGTGACACCTGAATACTCATGACACACACACACACCTGCTTACCCGTCCCTTCAAAACCCCTCCTCGCCCCAGGCCCTGTGGCGGACCCTGCGTAACCCGGCGGAGACCATCTCCCACGTGGCGTACCGCGTCCTGGGGAAGTTCGGGGGCAGTAACAGGAAGATGCT